>NW_027041609.1:0-15360 GCF_037179485.1 Ochlerotatus camptorhynchus
TGACCTGCTTTTAACGAATTGAACCTAATTGGAATTGGGAATGCATCCATTTACGCCGTATACGTTAAAAATAATCAATAAAAGGATAAATTACGATTACACGACAAATGAGTTCAACTCAAAGTTGAGATTAGTTCACTCAAATTCTTGAAAACGTAGTTAACTCATAGACTGAGTAACACTTCCCGAGCTTTACAGGAATTTGTTTTCTAATATGAACAACATCTCGATGTACATATGAAATTAGTATACGGAAAAAAGTTTTCATGTAGTTTCCATTGGGAATGCACATCATATTTAGCCATTAACAAAATCAATGATATCTATCTGAATTTCACATAACATGAGTTCTATATGATAAATCACTTAAATTGCTTTTGACACATAAGGTTCATGTGATTTTGTGGTACAATTCCCTATTATGATCCCTAATAAACGAGCACCATACATGAACGATATCACAAATCGTGTCACCGTACCACATATTGTTGGGATGATAACCTGAATAGGTTGTTAGGCACTCTTTATGGTTATCGTTTATGCGGGATATCACATGAATGTTATGTGTAATTCTAATGAATATTTTCCATTGGATATGTGATTTATCCTTTGAGTGTGTACTTCTAAAATGAGTAAATTTTAGTCGATTTTTGTCATATTCGAAAAGATTTATGAGACACGGAAAATTTTACTCATTCTACAAGTAAACTACGTTTTCTGAGTAATTTAATCTTAAATTTGAGTCGATCTTATATGTGTGGAAATCCGTTAGTTACTTGATACTGGTTCTTTTGCACGCCAGCAGCGGGGGAACGAGCACATCTTAGTGAGAGATTCAACTTTTCACCACCTAAATTTAGAGAAATCGACAATCAAAAGAGCAATTTATAAACTTATTAATACGATTCTAAACACTTCGTGCTCAAAAAGTGTTGATGAATCAGGATCATAAAAAATGTTTTGTCTACGACATTCTTATACACGTGCATGTGTGACGTCACATTTGCTGTTGTATTGAAAAGTAAAAAAAAATAAAAGAGATTTTGCTCACCAAACCGGTTGATATTTATGATTTATTGACTGTTTTGACACAGCGACGCACGCTACCATCGAATTTTATCAATACTTTTAGAAAGTGATGATTTGGGAATACAAGAATAAGAAGAAGAAGCAAAAGCAAATCGAGTGATGGTTAAGTTGCCTCTTAAGAGGAATTAAGCTTACCGCCAGGGCCGAAAAATTCACGTTTTGATTTTCCTTAAAATATTGGAAAAAGATATCATATATCTATAAATCATGAGTTTTTCCGCAAAAGTCAAAAAAAAAAAAAAAAAATACGTCCTAATAAAACTTTTTTTTTAACTCAAAATTAAAAAAAAAGTTGGATATAAAATACTGAAAAATAAGATCTTTCGAATGTACTTTTCAAATAAGTTATCTGAATTTCTATAATTTATTTATATATTATATGTTATAATAAATTAACTGATAGATATATCCGCATAAAAACCTGTTGATCTGTAAAGTTCTTTAAGTTTTGTTTGCCTCTTTAAATGGTTGCTTAAATAAAAAGTGTTGTTTTGATCACAAGAAAAAAAACGATTAAAAAAAAGTTGGTAAGATCCTTATGGGGGTATCAACAAATCTTACTATGTCTTAAAAGGGGGGAGGGGGTCTCTGAAATATTGGAAATCATACTTACGTAATTATTGAATGGCCCCAAAATACAATTGATTGTATTTCTGCCAATAAGCAAGTCTGTAGTTTGCAAAACCCACTCTACAACAAAGTTACGATTTATAGGCTCACAGGTAGGGGAAATGACAGCTTCGGTATGACAGCCTATTTTCGGCAACCCAAATTGAAGTGCTAATTTCACTTGATTTTCTTACGAAAACACTTCGCTGAATGCATTCAAACGATTCTTTAGCCTTTCAGCTTCAATGTGATTATATTTAAATTACTGAGAAAAAGCAATCTAGCAGGCTTTTCTTGAAATGAAACACACGTACTACAAAATGCTGCTGATTTCGAGTTGCCGCTCTCACTAGAGAAGATTGGAGCTTTGTAAATGCGTTTCAAAACAGTTTGTGACAATTCTTTCGACTGAAATTGTTAGAGCAGCTGGCAGCAAAAGATTGTAAACAAACCAATAATGTATATGTGTGCGTTCCTTAGAGAAAAAAAACTATAGAAAGATGATCGATGCTTAGGTTGCCAAGAATACGTAAATTCCCCTACGAACAAAGTCTCATAGTACCTTTTATGAAAAGAATTCATACACGGATATATTCGAGGATGTTTAAAAAAAAAACACTATGCCAAATTAGTTTCATTCACATGGAAGACTTTGGTAAACATTACGTTCTGTCGTTTCGGTTACCGATCCCATAAGAATACATTAGCAACCTGTACCTGGAATACCTGGTAGCACCGGCGGGGGGCCACGAACAAAAGAAATTAATTTTAGCCAATAGTCTAAACTATCTACACAGTTCGGTATTTTTTCTCGAAATTCTAGTTACATTTTCACGGTTTTGTTTGCTTGTTTTTTTTTTTGTCTCTTTTGCTAACTCTCGAAACTAGTTACACATCAATATTTCACTAATTACTAGCGTTATCAGACAGTTTGTATGATTCTCTGTTTAATTTTGTTTGGTTTTGTTCATTTTATTTTAAATTATTTATTAATTAGTCTTGTTCGCTAATTGTTGAAGGTTCTCCGCTTCGAGACAGATTTGACTGCTATTCTTACACGTTACTACACTATCGATCGCATTCTTGATTTTTATGTTGTTGCAGTGGCTGTGTGTTTTTTGTTTTGTTTTGTTTCTGTAGATAAACTGGATTGAATCTATGCGTAAATAAACGATTTCGACAACAGTTTTCGATGATGACTGAATGCGTTTTAGAATTTATGTGTTTGTAGAACAGAGATGAACGTCAGTTTGCTGTCACGAAATTATATCACGACAGCAATCTTTTGGAAAGTAGCTTCTTCGTAACGCAAAATGTCGTTCGAATATTTGTGTTGTTGATGGATTACTACTCGATTATCGAATGTCATTTGCTTCGTATGATAATGATTCTATCCACACGCTGTAGCCAATTTATCTTTTGGACTTTCGATATTCGTATGAGTTTGAAATATGGAGCAACTTAACATTTGAATGAACTGCTTGGATTAGACAACATGCGAAATGAACCCACAATGAGAATCAATTTCCAATCTTTTAAAATAGAATCTGTCTTTCGTCTTTCTTTTCTTTGTTTCTTCCTTGCTCTGATATTGCTTCTATTTAGTAACTACTTATATCCTAAGATAGTTTTTCTTCTGTTTTACCGTATAATATCATCAGTTTTGTAACCGTTATATTTGTTCTCATTTTATATTGTGTCTCATCGATTCTCCTCTGGCTCAACATAAACTCGAATTCGCTTGCCATTTGTTGCTCTTCTGTTGCCGGTTATCATTGCACAAATATCTCCACAAAACAGAAGCATGGCATAAAAAACATGGGATCACTTGTCAACAAATAATCGCAGCAAATTATAGCCATCTATTCGACAGGGTTTTGCTTTCCTTTCACAATCACTTTAAGTAGTTACAGAATAAAGTAATAAAACTTAGAAAACCACTATTTGTGGGAGGCGATCTGAATATTTCCTTGAAATTCCCAGCAGACCGTTATGTCCCTCCCAGTCACGTACTTAGTACTACTACAATTTAAAATTATGCTTTTTGGTTTGGATATAAATTTCGCTATTCGTGTGGTGTGTATGTTTGCTTCATTTGAATTTTTGTTTTTGGTTTCAACATATACATCTCAGACGTATCAAAAATAAAGTAACTTATCGTACAAAACTTTGTTGCTCATAAAATTTCTTTCAACTAATAAATTATTAACGAATTACAATTTCATTATTAAATATATTAAGCGAAGGGAGCCAGCCCCAACGCGTGTATGTGTATGTGTACGTTTGTTTGTTAATGTATGTGTCCATGTGTGTTATTGTTGCTTGCTTGTTTGTTTGTTTGTTTGTTTGTTTGTTTGTTTTGGTTTGTTTTGCTTTGTATCGATTTGCCAGCAACCTCCTTCCGTGTTCTATTTTCATCCTTTTTGGGTACTGATTTTTATACATGATTATAAGTGCGATGAGTATATGCCTAAATTTCTGTAAAGTTCTTGATTAAATGTATATTCGTTATGACAGGGAACAGCAGGGGTGATGATGATGTGCAGTTTTTCTAGGGCTTATCCTCGCGGTTTGAATCATCATTTTCGGAAGCACTTTCCTCTTCCAGCGTCATCTGAAAGTAAGAGAAACAAAATCAAATCAGGCATTGCTGTACTGCAATCCGTTCGGAGTTTTGGAGAATGTAGATATGACAAAAAATTATTTATTTTCATCATGGGTTGATTCGCAAAAAGAAGTGTAAGTCACTATGATGCACATAAATGGAGCGTCACATACCCTACAAATTCATAGTACACATCGTGTAAATTTATGAGCCGCTGATTTCTAGAGGTTGAGGTTGTTCTTATGTAAAACAATCCGTGAAACGAATGCCCTTGTTTTTGGCTTGCGCAGACTACGGGAAGTGCCCCATTTTACCCTGGTGAAATTAGAAGCTATTTTGCTTTATATGCCGCTGCTGATTATCCACAGCAATAAAATGTAGTGGATGATATGGTAAAAAGCCAAGGAAATCAACTACAACAAATCTCATACTGTGCGGACTGAAGAGATAACCCATTTTCCCACAAAAACTCATTATTTATTAATAACAGATTTGTTGCTGGATTTCAGATATAATACACATAATTTCTTATGTAAAAAAGTTCAACAAATCTATTCGAGCATGTATCCTATATTGTAGACCTCGGGAGTAGCTCTTAATTACCCTTAAATCCTTAAAGTCTACACACTCGGATACATGCTCCAATCGATTCTTTGAGCTTTTTTACATATGAAAATATGTGTTTTATTTCCTAATTAATTTCCCTTGAATAACTAGTTTTGGGGCAAATGGGGCAAAATGAGCTGGTTCCCGAAGTCTACACTTTGCAATACAAGCTGAACACAACAATTGATTTTTTGGACTTTTCACATAAGAAATTATGTGTTTTATATCTTAAATCTGGCAGCAGATTACAACACTATTGTTAATTACCCTGGCTGTTCTTTGTGTTAGCTAGCTAATAAATTGTGGGGCTAACTAATAAATTATCACACTAAAGCTTCATATTAGCAAATAGCGATGGTCCAGGGGGGAGTACCACCCAAAAGATGTGTAAACCACTCACCGGAATTAAAAAAAAAAAATCCAATTTAATTTTCAAATATGAATTTTCGAAAAAAGTTCCTGGATTGGACTGTGGAGTATACGTGTATGTACAATCGTTGGAAAAAGTAGTGCATGATGTCCGCCATGAAGAGTAATTCATAGCCTAATGTTGAGAGTTGTTTTCGATAAGTTTGTTGATATTGAGCTGTCAACTGCTAAGCGCTCAATTTGCAGAGTACTAGGCACCTTTCGTGTCACTAGTGGCGCTATTATCGGGTGATAAAAGAAGAGTGGACCTCATTGTAAATTTATGATTTTTGCACCAAGGCAGAACTGATCCAGCTCAAGGATTGGCAAGAGAATTGATGGAGTATGGTCCAACTACTGATCCTGAAACAAATCAACTAGTATTGGCCAAAACTAAGAATACATATCCTCAAAATAATTCATTGATTAGTTATCAGCTGAAAATAATAATAAGATTAATTCTGATGATAAACATAACCTTCCACTGAGAATATATTAAGAATTAAAAAAAAATCCTTCGGTAAATCGTGAATATCTAAGCAAGATTTCAACATCCCAAGTAACAATTTTGGTTTTATGAGGGTTCTGTAGACCATGATAGTAGAAGGCTATAAAACCTCTTTAAATCTTACAATATTACTTGGGATTCGTCAAATTTGAAATGAACATATTTTTTTTCCTCTGTTCGGGACCTAACACTACTGCGACCGTGAAGTATTCGATTTTTTTTACAGTTGCCACTCTAGCATTTATCGTAAGGATCCAACTCTAATTGAAAGGTCCCGCTATTTATACCCTTCGGAGTGTTGAAACACCCTCCAAAGGCGCGCCTCTTTGTCAGTCAAAATTGGATTCATTAGCAACAAAATTAAGGTATGACACCGATAATGCCCATGCATCAGAATCCTAGTCTTAACCACTTCAAACTAGGGAACAACGAATAGAAGATTAGGAATCACATAGATGAAGACAACTAACTCATTTTTTTCCTTGTTTCAACATCATCCTCGGTAGACAAAGCCGAGTCTTGTCACTATCAACAAGGCATAAGATGTGTTCCTTGGAATACTGGAAAATCCTGTTCCCCTAGTTTGAAGTAGTCAGGACTTGGAATCGGTTGTAGATCTTACATCCCGTAACGTACCACGAAAAGGTGATCTATCCACGTTACGGGGTAAATGAAATCATCGGTACGGAGAATTAAAAAAAAAATTACACAAACTATCCCGTGACAATTTTTATTTCATATAGTTTGGACCCTAGAAAATCTGTAAAACAGAATTAAAAAGGGTTAGTTTGCGCAAGATCTTAAAGAATTAGAAATATTTTGTAGATATAATCTAAGAAAAGGAACTCCTTTCAAAAAACTCAAATTTGAAACCTCTAATCAACATTTCCCAGAGTTTTCGACCCTCAAAAGTTTGTTGCTAACATCCTAAGCTATTTGGAGGAAGAGATGAACTAAAGAGATTACTAAAAATCTCTTAAATAAAGATTAAAAAAAAGCTATTTGGAGGGTGAGCCTCCAGGTTTCAAAATGCTGTTTTGGGGCACACTAATGAGCACACCTTAAAGTATTTCGGCTTTGATACTAAAAAAAGTCAACTCTCCAAGGAAATTGTTGATAACATAATCTTTAAATAGAGTATTTTTGCGCGTGCTCTTAGAGCACCGCGCGACAGCTGGAAGGTTAATAATCAGCAATTCCATAGAAAAAAGTTATAGTTCTCTCAGAATTTCATGAAAATTGGTATAGTTCTTCCTTATCAAAAAATATTAGACTCGTATTTTTTTATTGCGCCATTAGGGTGACCATTTCCGTGTTAGGGTGGTCCAAAAAATCATTTTTTTTTCAAAAATGTCTTTTTTTCAAAAATTTATGACTTCTGAACCTCTTGACCGATTTTTACGATTGACCCTTCAAATGAAAGATGTTTTAATGTAGTTTTAAGAAAAATTATGAAACACTCAGAGATATTTGATTTTGTAGGAAAAAATATGTTACAAATGCTTTTTCTTGATTTTCAACAACTTCTTATTTTAGTATTTTTAATTGAAAGATCATTTAATTTTACATAACATATCAAAAGCGATGTTGGAGAAGCAGTTTTGGAGATACAATTTTTTTTAAATAAAAAATTATTGTTCCGCAATATATGCACCACACGTGCATGGAAACGATGAAGACGCAAGGTAGTTCACAATGCGTCTCCATCGAGTCACAGCTGCTGTGACTCGATGGAGACGCATTGTGAACTACCTTGCGTCTTCATCGTTTCCATGCACGTTCTTCTTCTTCTTCTTCTTCGCATTTCAAGCTTATTGCTTTTCGCATATTAGCTTATTGCGTGCTCTCAACTTAGTGTTCTAGATGCACTTCCACAGTTATTAATTGAGAGCTTCCGATGTCAGTACCAATGCATGAATTTGTATATTGTGTGACAAGTACAATGATACACTATGCCCAGGGAAGTCGAGAAAATTTCCAACCCGAAAGATTCCCTCGACCGGACCGGGAATCGAACCCGCCGCCTCCGGCTTGGTAATACCGTGCCTTTACCGACTAGGCTATCTGAGGCCCCATGCACGTGTGGTGCATATATTGCGGAACAATAATTTTTTATTTAAAAAAAATTGTATCTCCAAAACTGCTTCTCCAACATCGCTTTTGATATGTTATGTAAAATTAAATGATCTTTCAATTAAAAATACTAAAATAAGAAGTTGTTGAAGACCCTCGCAGTGAAAATCAAGAAAAAGCATTTGTAACATATTTTTTTCCTACAAAATCAAATATCTCTGAGTGTTTCATAATTTTTCTTAAAACTACATTAAAACATCTTTCATTTGAAGGGTCAATCGTAAAAATCGGTCAAAAGGTTCAGAAGTTATAAATTTTTGAAAAAAGACATTTTTGAAAAAAAAAATGATTTTTTGGACCACCCTAACACGGAAATGGTCACCCTAATGGCGCAATAAAAAATACGAGTCTAATATTTTTGATAAGGAAGAACTATACCAATTTTCATGAAATTCTGAGACCCACTATAACTTTTTTCTATGGAATTGCTGAATAGTCATAAACGAGTACTTGCCTGAAAACGAATCTTATCTTCCGCTTCATCTAGTGAAGGTGGCGAAGGTGGTATTAAGCTCTGATAGTAATCACGATTCTCCTCCAGCATGTCGAGAATGTCCTGCGCATCAGGATGCACAAGATCCCCCCACGTCTCCCATAATGGATGCACAATGTAGTCGATGAAGCCGACTTGCGATTTTTCGATTGTCGCGTTTTGCCGATCGCACATTGGGCTGATATCCATACCGGCAGCCCGTTCCTTGTCGCCCTGCAGGAAGAACTCCTCCATCAGCCGGGCAACCCATCGTTTGTACATGGGTAATGGTTTGGTGGGATTGCTGAGATCAGCACAGTGTACCAAATTTTCTAATACCTAGTAAAAAATAATAACGATTATGTGATTAGCTAACCAACCAAAAGATTAATATGACTCACCTGTATCCTATCAGTATAATTATCTAATAGTAGAACTCCAGATCCCGCAACCTTCTTAGTCTCCACCATTGTTTTCAGATCGGCCAGCAATGTCATGTGTTTTGACATATCCGTTGATAGCACCATATCGATAACCATCTTTCTAAACGTTTGACGTTGTTTCCTGGGAAGCGAAGAGCAGAAAGTAAAATCGAATTACAGATGTCGCACTTAATTTAACGTTTTATTGACGAAACCATCGACAATCAATCTGGGACTTGTTAATAAAAGTAACCATCAAAAGCGATGGAATATGTGGGTCTTATACTCGTTCGGACGGTATTCACATCTAAAGTTTTAACCAGTCTCAGCGGGACAATAAATTCCGATTGAGGACGTGAACATATTTCTCTGTCCCCTTGTGGTCGGCATTTCATTTTCGTCGTCCACTGAGCCTTTACTGCTTCCTTTTTCAACTAATCTAATCTAATACGAATAAGTTACCGGTTGATCATAAAAGGGCCATTCTTTCTTAAGGGGAGCCCTGTTCGACTTTGCATTCATAGTGAAATTTATAATTTATACCCACTAAACCATTAATTGACCATAGATTGCTATTGTCCAAATTGAATTTTGCTATCATCTAACCGCGAGCAAAACAAATCTTCGGCAAAACGAAGAATATTGAATTTGCATATTTTGAATGTTTAGTTACAATTAATCTATTTCAAGTTCGCATCAAACAATCGACCTTACTGTATCAAAAGTCTAAGAAATTCAGTTTTTTCCTTAGATTCTCGAGAAAATGTACATGTAAAACTTTTTTTTTACAAAACCGAGTTGTCTTTTTTTAAAACCCAATTTTTGTCATGATGGCAATAATGATTTTAAACTGAAGTTTTCTTTAAAATAGGAGACTGTATTTTTTGTTTAGATTTTCGGTATCTTTTTCCAATATTTTTAGAAAAATGAAAACGAATTATTTTTCGGGGTGGTAAGCTTCTCGTTAAAAAAAAAAACTCAGTAAATATAATACAGTGCGAGTTCAATGATAGTAAAACGTCTCCAATGTGTTTATTTGCTAATGCGGTGCAGTTAACAACATCAAATCTTATTTATTTATTATTTTTCTTAGAGTTTTCAAAAAATCGTGAAATTTTGAACAGGTTCAGACAATCAGGTTTGCAATTATTAAAGCGTATGCGAGTGTTTTGCCGGCTCTGAACTTAGTGTTCTAGATGCACTTTCACACTTAATAATTTCTCTGCCAAACAATGCATGAATTTGTATATAGTGTGACAAACACAATGATACCTCCAAGAAGAATCGAGTAAATGTCCAACCCTCGAAAAATACCTAATCGAACCCGCCACTTTGGTTAAACCGTGCATTTATTGCCCTGGCCAGCGTTTCTCAATCTATGGGTTGCGACCCACTGATAGTCCTCATGTAGGTCACAGAAATTCAGACAACACAAATTTATCTGTATTTAAAATTAAGGTGGAATAATAAAAATTGAGCTACAATTAAAACCTTTTTGCTGGTTAAAACGGATTGAATAGCTACTAACTTCATTGCTATAAATGATGTAAAACTAGTGTTTGAAAATCCACGCTTCACTTATAACAAGTTTAGTATTGTAATTGAAGTCGATGTCGATACATATGTTATGTGCGAAAAAAGTAAATGTAGGGTTTGATCAGTGCTCGATAGTTCCCGCGATTAATGTTTGAGATGCTTCAAATGTGGAGAATTTGGGTACAAGAGCATGGATTGCAAAAGTTGTGAGAGCTGCTCTAGGCAGCCAACAACACAAAACGTCGGGGTGTAGTCAACTGTATTGAAGTGTGTTAATTGTTTGAAAATGACTAAATAACGTAAAATGAACTTGGAAGTCAACCATGCCGCATTTACCTCTGAATTTTTGCTCTATAAAAGACTTTTTAATCAGAAGAAAAGCAGCTTGCGTTTCAAAAAATAGCAGCCAAGCTCCAGGAATGTGAATCAATTCGATTTTTAGTATTTTAATATTGCGGGGTTGTCAACAAACTACGTAGCATTACGTCAGATTGTTGAGGAAAAACGTACACTTTTAGTTTTATTATCTGAAGCTCATATTGTAGAAAGTGAAGCTTTTGATCAGTATAGTATTCCGGGATATATCATTCTCCCAGTTCTAGTGACCAGCGTTTCGTAGAAGTTTTAAAGAACTGGCTGGAGACATTCCATGATTCTAGTAAATTAAATATATTAGCTAATGTTTTTAATATTAATATTCGTGATAACTATAATTCGAATCATTTGAAGCGTTAAGCTGATTTTTTCAATTTAAAGCAAACGGTAGATGAATATACGCGTATTTCCAGACACAGTAGAACTTTATTTGACCACGTCTATTCCAATTTTGTTTCCATTTGTTCAGTTACGGATACTGATTTGAAAATAATCGATCATAAGACCTTAGTGATTAATGTATTAGATAATATCAATAACAACGATGAATTAGTATAATTGAAGTGCTGGAGGAAATATTCGAAACATGCTATTTCAAATCTTGTTGAGAGGAGCGTGGATTTTCCATTCGCGGCCGGTAACTTAGATGAATCTACAGTGGTTCTTAATAACGATTTGAAAACGTGTACCAATCAACTAGTTCAGCAAAAGTTTGTTTCTTTGAAAAACTTGAACAGCTGGTACAACAGCTGGGATCTTTTGCGTTTTAAACGGAAAAGAGAATTAATGGTACAAAAAGTTTTGTAGATCAAATAATGACAATCATTGGAATAGGTACACAACCGCGCGTAATAAGTATTCACAATCGATAAAGTAAACTTGTTGTGAATATGTACAAAGGAAGATTGATCAGCAAGAGTTATGGAAAATTTTGAAATCTTTATTAAATTGCAAACCGCGGTCTATAACTTTAATGGCACATTAGAACAGACTGCACAAGTAATTGCATCTAAGCTTAATGATTTTTTAAATTGATTAATCAATCCATTGAATTGGTCGATAAACCTGGCGAAATAAAACAGTCAGTTAATAGTAGTTGTAGATTTGAAGAATGATGATGAACTTAGAGTTATTTGTGTTTCATTAGGAAAATCGGCTGGAGTAGACAATGTTAATGCTAGAGTTATTCAATATTGCTTTCATGTCATTGACCACATCTTGCTGGACCTTATTAATGAATCATTGCAAACTGGACATGTGCCACAAATTTGGAAAGAATCCTTAGTGGGTCCTATTCAAAAAATTGCTGGAACGATTAAAGCCGAAAAGTTTCGTCCCATCAACATTTTGCACATATTAGAGAAAATTTTAGAACTTTTTGTTAAAGGCCTGCTGTTGGAGTATTTGAATAGTAATAGTTTGTTGATACCAGAACAATCGGGATATCGGGAAGGTCATTCTTGTGAAACCGCGTTGAATTTGGTATTAGCGAAGTGGAAAAATTGCGTCTGATACAAAATTGTAGATAAAAAATGAATAATAAAATAAACATGGTATTTATTTTTTTATTTTTTTTTTGTTTAAGAATAAAAAAGTGTTAAAATCTCAAATTTCCTCACAAGTATATCTTTTTTTATTTATTTACTTTAGGGGTTAAAGTAGAAACCAAACATACAGTATAAATCGCAAATCACATCATGGTAATCACGTTTATCGATTCCCGAAGATCCCGATAGCCCGTAGGAAATGGATTCGTATTTGCGTGGACCATGAGGCAGACGTACCGTTCGAATGACATCACTGTTAAAACGTTACACGCAATGAGGGAAAATATACAGCAGGGAACATGGATGCAGTGAAAATCAGAAATATTCAGAGAGAGAGGTGGGCGAAGAGAATGTTTTGAGCCAAATGAACTGCCAAAATCTGAGCCAATCGAACATTCCCATTAGAATTTGGCCGAGGATTTCTTATTCTTACTAGGTATATAAAATTTGAGAGCATTGCAATCGAACAAAAATTCAATCACCTTTATGCTACGTGTGCTTCTCAAATTCAACTAGTTTTTGGAATCAAAAACAATATTCTAACTCTTGATTAATTAATGGCATCAAGAAATGTACAAAATATTGCGATGCAATCTAATATTATTTTGCGCGTAAATCGAATCAAAAATAAAAGTCATGTGAAATGCTGGCTTCTAGCAAGGGTTGCAAGATAATTTAGGTACAAATCCCTGCTGCCGAATTGTATTTTGTTTTCTCCGCCTATCTCTGCCTCTGAGTATTTCTAGTGAAAACCAACTAAAAGAAGCCAGCTGCCTTCCCCTAGGGCCGACAGACGGAACAGAATGACGCATGATTAGACGGCTAGCAGTGTAAATGGAAACATTAATCATTAGTGACAGCATTAGCAATTGCAGCCAAATCAAAAACCTGCGCTGCAGAATTGTATTAAATAGTTTTTTTTTTTACTGTTGTTAATAGTTTTGTTGGATTTAGATTGCCTCTAAGAAAACCAAATTGAAATTTGGATTATTTAAAAGTATTCGTTGGACTAAAATAAAAAGAATTCGTTACACCCATGGATGCAAAGAGAAAATCGACAAAGTGAATCTGTCAATGTTTCTTAGGACCTAATGGATTGTTCGGCTTGATTTTGGAAAAAAAAAATTAAAGCAGTTGAACCTAAATGTAGAAATTTTTTAAATCATTGGTAATTTCACAGAAAATCATTGATTTCCAACATAAGAATTATAATATATTTTACAATATATAAAAAAAATCATTGATTGACACTTAGTTCAATGAAAAATGTTGCTTTTAAGTTAAGGACAACATTTGATTCCACTGGTCTAAAGAACTGCGCACAATGACAGCACTGTTGCACATCAAGTTAGTTACTAAAATACTAAGTACATCAGGGCACCAACAATTTCACAAGTTATGCATTTGAATTCTTTGTCTTCCTTTTTTTCCATGTCTTTGACGCTTCTTATGAAGCCTCACACGGTTAGAAAAATGTACCCAACATTAAGTTCTTTTCACTCATCTCGGTACTATAGTGCAGGAACCCAAAAGTAGGTAAAGCGGGTCAAAGTAATTTTCATTTGTTGGAGGCGAACCAGCCCAAGGCTGAAAGCCTCCCTAATAAAGATAAATAATAATAATAATAATAATAATTTTCATTTACTTGTGTGCAGTTCGTATGGAATTTTCCACTAGCTTTTTAACCAAAAGTAAGTTAGTTGTACCCAACAGTAGGTAAATATGATTATTCCCAACGTTGGGCTCCCACACTTTACTACCCTTGTTGGGTGGTTTTGCTCCTTCTTTTTTGACAACATTAGAAGGAGAAAATGAGACAAACTAGTCAAAAGTAGGTAAAAGTGAACTTGGCCGTTGGATACTTTTTTCTTACCGTGCAGGTTTCTTTATGAATAATGCTTTATGCCAAATGAAAACTGATTTCAAATGAGACAAGGATCATGCAAGAATTCGCAATTCGTAAATCGATACTCGACGTTTTTAACACCCATCTTGATCCTTTTATCATATTTCGATGATGATTAATACTTACTTCTGTATATTGCGTAATATATCGCAGTCTTCATTTTGCATGAGTTTAAATGCAACTGCTAAATGATGATTCTCTAGTACGGACTCGTCATTGTACATAATTGCTAGTTCTGAACCTAGTTGGGACGAAATTCAAAAGAGAAGGTATGTCAATTCAAATCATTTCGCAAGGAATTGCTAGCCGCTTACTTGAATTAATTAAAAACTGATTGGTTAAACCTGGATGATCAACATCATGTATACAGGCGGCAAATAGTGCTGCGCAGGTCTCTAACGGAGTAAATACATTCTCTAGGGCCGGCGTGTTCAGCAGAACGTGAGTGCTCTGCGCCACATCCGCTGCGTGCAGTGAGTTGTGAAATGGATTATCCTTAACATAATGATCCTCTAAGGTTGTCATAAACGCTAGAAAAACTTTGGATGGTATCATAAGAGTGTTCAGTATGTCCCTTTCCTGTGTATATTTTGGACGAAAAATAAAATTATGGGTAAGTTCGGGTAAGCTCGATGATCGATTTGATTGCAATCACCTGAAAGATAGCAAAAGCTACACAGGTCAGCGGTCGATTGTTGCTTAGAGTTTCGATTCTGAAAATGTCGATGCCCCAGGTGTCGATCTGGTTGAGAACCGGCCCCAACTGGTGTTCGTGTGGCGTATCGACTCCGTACTGCGGCAATCGATCACTGGTGAAAGAATTCGTATGCTGCAACGGTCGCTTGAAGCCGGATATCTGGGACATCCGTTCACCCATCCGGGGCGACCGGCTTCGGGAAAGTGAGCTTGGGTTATGCATATCCGAATCATCTCTACTGTAGGGGATATCCAGCTCCTGTTGTTTATCTGTTGGTATCAAAAAACTAGTTGTAATTTCATCCAATTATTGTTCGTGAAATCTTTCCAAACCTAAGAAAGTCGAACTAATATATTCAGATATCTGGTTGCCAGATTTGCTTGATTCGCTAAGATGTGATAGTTCCTTATTCAGCATCCGCTTGAACTGTAATGAAATGGGCCCATA
>NW_027041610.1:0-35393 GCF_037179485.1 Ochlerotatus camptorhynchus
GGTGCCAGCCACACAAAAAAAAACATCGAAAAATAAAATAAATGGTTTTTTTTTTTTTTTTTTTCATTTTTGATGCCAGCCACAAAAAAAATCATCGAAAAATAAAAAAATGGAAAAACATTTATTTCTTTTTTTTTCCATTTTCGATGCCAGCCACAAAAAAAATCATCGAAAATTAAAAAGACAAAAAAAAAAAACCTTGAATTCTTTTCCCTTTTTCGGTGCCAGCCACAAAAAAAAATCATCGGAAAATAAAAAAATGGAAAAAAAAATTTTAAAATTTTTTTTTCCATTTTCGATGCCAGCTACAAAAAAAAATCATCGAAAAATAAAAAAGACAAAAAAAAAATTCTTGAATTTTTTTCCCTTTTTCGGTGCCAGCCACACAAAAAAATCATCGAAAAATAAAAAAAGGCGAAAAAAAAATTCTTAAATTTGTTTTCCCATTTTCGATGCCAGCCACACAAAAAAATCATCGAAAAATAAAAAGAGCGAAAAAAAAAATTTTTCGATGATTTTTTTTGTGTGGCTGGCACCGAAAAAGGGAAAAAAAATTCAAGAATTTTTTTTTTGTCTTTTTTATTTTTCGATGATTTTTTTTTTAATTTTTTTTTAAATTTTAAAAAATTTTAAAATTTTTTTTTTCCATTTTTTTATTTTTCGATGATTTTTTTTGTGGCTGGCATCAAAAATGAAAAAAAAAAAAAAAAAAATTTTTTATTTTTCGATGATTTTTTTTTTGTGGCTGGCACCGAAAAAGGGAAAAAAAAATTCAAGAATTTTTTTTTGCCTTTTTTTATTTTTCGATGATTTTTTTGTGGCTGGCATCGAAAATGAAAAAAAAAAAAATTCCATTATTTTTATTTTTCGATGATTTTTTTGTGTGGCTGGCACCGAAAAAGGGAAAAAAAATTCAAGAATTTTTTTTTGCCTTTTTTATTTTTCGATGATTTTTTTTGTGGCTGGCATCGAAAATGGAAAAAAAAATAATTTATTTTTCTCCATTTATTTTATTTTTCGATGATTTTTTTTGTGTGGCTGGCATCGAAAATGGAAAAAAAAAATAAATTTTTTTCGCCTTTTTCATTTTTCGATGATTTTTTTGTGTGGCTGGCATCAAAAATGGAAAAACAAATTTAAGAATTTTTTTTGCCTTTTTTATTTTTCGATGATTTTTTTTTGTGGCTGGCATCTAAAATGGAAAAAAAAAATATTTATTTTTTCCATTTTTTTATTTTTCGATGATTTTTTTTGTGTGGCTGGCATCAAAAATGAAAAAAAAAAAAATCCATTTTTTTTTTTGCTGATTTTTTTGTGTGGCTGGCATCGAAAATGGAAAAAATAAATAAATTTTTTTTTTCGCCTTTATTTTTATTTTTCGATGAATTTTTGGTGTGGCTGGCATCGAAAATGGAAAAAAAAATTAAAAAAAATAAATTTCGCCTTATTTTATTTTTCGATTTCGAATTTTTTTTGCCTTTTTTATTTTTCGATGATTTTTTTTGTGGCTGGCATCGAAAATGTTAAAAAACAATTAAAAAAATTTTTTCGCCTTTTTTTTATTTTTCGATGAATTTTTGGTGTGGCTGGCATCGAAAATGGAAAAAAAAATTAAAAAAAATAATTTTCGCCTTATTTTATTTTTCGATGATTTTTTGGTGTGGCTGGCATCGAAAATGGGAAAATAAATTTAAGAATTTTTTTTTCGCCTTTTTTTATTTTTCGATGATTTTTTTTTGTGGCTGGCATTGAAAAGGGAAAAAAAAAATTAAAAAATTTTTTTTTCGCTTTCTTTATTTTTCGATGATTTTTTTGTGTGGCTGGCATCGAAAATGGGAAAACAAATTTAAGAATTTTTTTTTCGCCTTTTTTTATTTTTCGATGATTTTTTTTGTGTGGCTGGCACCGAAAAAGGGAAAAAAATTCAAGATTTTTTTTTTGTCTTTTTTATTTTTCGATGATTTTTTTTTGTAGCTGGCATCGAAAATGGAAAAAAAAAATTTAAAATTTTTTTTTTTCCATTTTTTTATTTTTCGATGATTTTTTTTTGTGGCTGGCATCGAAAATGAAAAAAAAAAAAAAATTCCATTGTTTTTATTTTTCGATGATTTTTTTGTGTAGCTGGCACCGAAAAAGGGAAAAAAAATTCAAGAAATTTTTTTTTGCATTTTTTATTTTTCGATGATTTTTTTTGTGGCTGGCATCAAAAATGGAAAAAAAAAATAATTTATTTTTTTTTTCCATTTTTTTTATTTTTCGATGATTTTTTTTGTGTGGCTGGCATCGAAAATGGAAAAAAAAATTTAAATTTTTTTTTCGCCTTTTTTTATTTTTCGATGATTTTTTGGTGCGGCTGGCATCGAAAATGGAAAAAAAAATAAAAAAAAATTTTCGCCTTTGTTTATCGATGATTTTTTTATGTGGCTGGCATCGAAAATGGGAAAATAAAATTTAAGAATTTTTTTTTTCGCCTGTTTTTATTTTTCGATGATTTTTTTGTGGCTGGCATCGAAAATGGAAAAAAAAAAAAAAAAAATCAATTTTTTTATTTTTCGATGATTTTTTTTTGTGTGGCTGGCATCGAAAATGGAAAAAAAAATTAAAAATTTTTTTCGCCTTTTTTTATTTTTCGATGATTTTTTTATGTGGCTGGCATCGGAAATGGAAAAACAAATTAAAGAATTTTTTTTTGCCTTTTTTATTTTTCGATGATTTTTTTTTTGTGGCTTGCATCAAAAATGGAAAAAAAATTAAAAATGTTTTTTTTTCGCCTTTTTTATTTTTCGATGATTTTTTTGTGTGGCTGGCATCAAAAATGGAAAAACAAATTAAAGAATTTTTTTTTGCCTTTTTTATTTTTCGATGATTTTTTTATGTGGCTGGCATCGGAAATGGGAAAATAAAATTTAAGAATTTTTTTTTTTCGCCTGTTTTTATTTTTCGATGATTTTTTGGTGTGGCTGGCATCGAAAATGGAAAAAAAATTAAAAAATTTTTTCGCCTTTTTTATTTTTCGATGATTTTTTTATGTGGCTGGCATCGGAAATGGGAAAATAAAATTTAAGAATTTTTTTTTCGCCTGTTTTTATTTTTCGATGATTTTTTTTTGTGGCTGGCATCGAAAATGGAAAAAAAAAATTAAAATTTTTTTTTTTCGCCTTTTTTATTTTTCGATGATTTTTTTGTGTGGCTGGCATCGAAAATGGGAAAACACATTTAAAAAAAAAAATTTCGCCTTTTTTTTTATTTTTCGATGATTTTTTTGTGTGGCTGGCACCGAAAAAGGGAAAAAAAATTCAAGATTTTTTTTTTGTCTTTTTTATTTTTCGATGATTTTTTTTTGTGGCTGGCATCGAAAATGGAAAAAAAAAAGAAATAAATTTTTTATCCATTTTTTTATTTTTCGATGATTTTTTTTGTGGCTGGCATCAAAAATGAAAAAAAAAAATCCATTTTTTTTTATTTTTCGATGATTTTTTTTGAGTGGCTGGCATCGAAAAAGGGAAAAAAATTCAAGAATTTTTTTTTCGCCTTTTTTATTTTTCGATGATTTTTTTGTGTGGCTGGCATCGAAAATGGGAAAACAAATTTAAGAATTTTTTTTTCGCCTTTTTTAATTTTACGATGATTTTTGTGTGTGGCTGGCACCAAAAAAGGGAAAAAAAATCAAGAACTTTTTTTTTTTGTCTTTTTTATTTTTCGATGATTTTTTTGTGGCTGGCATCGAAAATGGAAAAAAAAGAAATAAATTATTTTTTTCCATTTTTTAATTTTTCGATGATTTTTTTTGTGGCTGGCATCAAATAATAAAAAAAAAATAATTCCATTTTTTTTATTTTTCGATGATTTTTTTTGTGTGGCTGGCACCGAAAAAGGGAAAAAAATTCAAGAATTTTTTTTTGCCTTTTTTATTTTTTGATGATTTTTTTGTGGCTGGCATCAAAATAGAAAAAAAAAATTTAAATTTTTTTTATTTTTCGATGATTTTTTTTTGTGGCTGGCATCGAAAATGAAAAAAAAAAAAAATTCAATTTTTTTATTTTTCGATGATTTTTTTTGTGGCTGGCACCGAAAAAGGGAAAAAAAATTCAAGAATTTTTTTTTGCCTTTTTTTATTTTTCGATGATTTTTTTTGTGGCTGGCATCGAAATGGAAAAAAAAAAATTAAAATTTTTTTTTCCTTTTTTTTATTTTTCGATGATTTTTTTTGTGTGGCTGGCATCGAAAATGGAAAATAAAAATTAAAAATTTTTTTTCGCCTTTTTTATTTTTCGATGATTTTTTGGTGTGGCAGGCATCAAAAATGGAAAAAAAAATTAAATTTTTTTTTTCACCTTCTTTTTATTTTTCGATGATTTTTTTGTGTGGCTGGCATCGAAAATGGGATTTTTATTTTTCGATGATTTTTTTGTGTTGCTGGCATCGAAAATGGGAAAACAAATTTAAGAATTTTTTTTCGCTTATTTTTTATTTTTCGATAATTTTTTTGTGTGGCTGGCACCGAAAAAAGGAAAAGAATTTTTTTTTTGTCTTTTTTTATTTTTCGATGATTTTTTTTTTGTGGCTGGCATCGAAAATGGAAAAAAAAAATTTAAAATTTATTTTTTCCATTTTTTTTTTCGATGATTTTTTTTGTGGCTGGCATCGAAAATGAAAAAAAAAAATTCAATTTTTTTATTTTTCGATGATTTTTTTTTGTGGCTGGCACCGAAAAAGGGAAAAAAAAAATCAAGAATTTTTTTTTGCCTTTTTTATTTTTTGATGATTTTTTTGTGGCTGGCATCGAAAATGGAAAAAAAAAAATTAAATTTTTTTTCCATATTTTTATTTTTCGATGATTTTTTGTGTGGCTGGCATCGAAAATGGAAAAAAAAATTAAAAAAAAATGTTTCGCCTTTTTTTTTTATTTTTCGATGATTTTTTGGTGTGGCTGGCATCGAAAATGGAAAAAAAAAAATTAAAAAAAAATTTTCGCCTTTTTTAATTTTTCGATGATTTTTTTGTGTGGCTGGCATCGAAAATGTGAAAATAAAATTTAAGAATTTTTTTTTTCGCCTTTTTTTTATTTTTCGATGATTTTTTTTTGTGGCTTGCATCAAAAATGGAAAAAAAATTAAAAATGTTTTTTTTTCGCCTTTTTTATTTTTCGATGATTTTTTTGTGTGGCTGGCATCGAAAATGGGAAAACAAATTTAAGAAATTTTTTTTCTTTTTTTTTTTTATTTTTCGATGATTTTTTTGTGTGGCTGGCACCGAAAAAGGGAAAAAAATTCAAGAATTTTTTTTTGGCTTTTTTATTTTCCGATGATTTTTTTTGTGGCTGGCATCGAAAATGAAAAAAAAATTAATTTTTTTTTTCGCCTTTATTGTTTTTCGATGATTTTTTGGTGTGGCTGGCATCGAAATGGAAAAAAAAATTAAGAAGTTTTTTTCGCCTTTTTTATTTTTCGATGATTTTTTTGTGTGACTGGCATCGAAAATGGGAAAGAAAAATTTAAAAAAAAATTTTAGCCTTTTTTTTCGATGATTTTTTTGTGTGGCTGGCATCGAAAAAGGGAAAAAAATTCAAGATTTTTTTTTTGTCTTTTTTATTTTTCAATGATTTTTTGGTGTGGCTGGCATCGAAAATGGAAAAAAAAATTTAAAATTTTAATTTTTTTCCATTTTTTTAATTTTCGATGATTTTTTTTGTGGCTGGCATCGAAAATGGAAAAAAAAAAATTAAAAAATTTTAGTTCGCCTTTTTTATTTTTCGATGATTATTTTGTGTGGCTGGCATCAAAAATGGGAAAACAAATTTAAGAATTTTTTTTTCGCCTTTTTTTTTATTTTTCGATGATTTTTTTGTGTGGCTGGCACCGAAAAAGGGAAAAGAATTTTTTTTTTGTCTTTTTTTATTTTTCGATGATTTTTTTTTGTGGTTGGCATCGAAAATTGAAAAAAAAATTAAAATTTTTTTTTCGCCTTTATTATTTTTCGATGATTTTTTGGTGTGGCTGGCATCGAAATGGAAAAAAAAATTAAGAATTTTTTTTTTGTCTTTTTTATTTTTCGATGATTTTTTTGTGTGACTGGCATCGAAAATGGGAAAGAAAAATTTAAAAAAAAATTTCGCCTCTTTTTTCGATGATTTTTTTGTGTGGCTGGCATCGAAAAAGGGAAAAAAATTCAAGATTTTTTTTTTTGTCTTTTTTATTTTTCGATGATTTTTTGGTGTGGCTGGCATCGAAAATGGAAAAAAAAATTTAATTTTTTTTTTTTCCATTTTTTTTATTTTTCGATGATTTTTTTTTGTGGCTGGCACCGAAAAAGGGAAAAAAAATCAAGAATTTTTTTTTGTCTTTTTTATTTTTCGATGATTTTTTTTGTGGCTGGCATCGAAAATGGAAAAAAAAATTTAAATTTTTTTTACCATTTTTTTATTTTTCGATGATTTTTTTGTGTGGCTGGCATCAAAAATGAAAAAAAAAAAATCCATTTTTTTATTTTTTGATGATTTTTTTGTGTGGCTGGCATCGAAAATGGAAAAAATAAATAAATTTTTTTTTCGCCTTTTTTTTTATTTTTCGATGAATTTTTGGTGTGGCTGGCATCGAAAATGGAAAAAAAAAAATTGAAAAAAATAATTTTCGCCTTATTTTATTTTTCGATTTCGAATTTTTTTTTGCCTTTTTTATTTTTCGATGATTTTTTTTGTGGCTTGCATCGAAAATGTTAAAAAAAAATTAAAAAAAAATTTTCGCCTTTTTTTTATTTTTCGATGAATTTTTGGTGTGGCTGGCATCGAAAATGGAAAAAAAAAATTAAAAAAAATAATTTTCGCCTTATTTTATTTTTCGATGATTTTTTGGTGTGGCTGGCATCGAAAATGGGAAAATAAATTTAAGAATTTTTTTTTCGCCTTTTTTTATTTTTCGATGATTTTTTTTTTGTGGCTAGCATCTAAAAGGGAAAAAAAAAAATTTAAAAATTTTTTTTTCGCTTTCTTTATTTTTCGATGATTTTTTTGTGTGGCTGGCATCGAAAATGGGAAAACAAATTTAAGAATTTTTTTTTCGCCTTTTTTTATTTTTCGATGATTTTTTTGTGTGGCTGGCACCGAAAAAGGGAAAAAAATTCAAGAATTTTTTTTTGTCTTTTTTATTTTTCGATGATTTTTTTTGTAGCTGGCATCGAAAATGGAAAAAAAAAATTTAAATTTTTTTTTTCCATTTTTTTTATTTTTCGATGATTTTTTTTTGTGGCTGGCATCGAAAATGAAAAAAAAAAAAAAAAAAATTCCATTGTTTTTATTTTTCGATGAATTTTTTGTGTAGCTGGCACCGAAAAAGGGAAAAAAAATTCAAGAATTTTTTTTTTGCATTTTTTATTTTTCGATGATTTTTTTTGTGGCTGGCATCGAAAATGGAAAAAAAAATAATTTATTTTTTTTTCCATTTTTTTTATTTTTCGATAATTTTTTTTGTGTGGCTGGCATCGAAAATGGAAAAAAAAATTAAAATTTTTTTTTCGCCTTTTTTTATTTTTCGATGATTTTTTGGTGCGGCTGGCATCGAAAATGGAAAAAAAATAAAAAAAAATTTTCGCCTTTGTTTATCGATGATTTTTTTATGTGGCTGGCATCGAAAATGGGAAAATAAAATTTAAGAATTTTTTTTTTCGCCTGTTTTTATTTTTCGATGATTTTTTTTTGTAGCTGGCATCGAAAATGGAAAAAAAAAAATTTAAATTTTTTTTTTCCATTTTTTTATTTTTCGATGATTTTTTTTTGTGGCTGGCATCGAAAATGAAAAAAAAAAATCCATTTTTTTTTATTTTTCGATGATTTTTTGGTGCGGCTGGCATCGAAAATGGAAAAAAAATAAAAAAAAATTTTCGCCTTTGTTTATCGATGATTTTTTTATGTGGCTGGCATCGAAAATGGGAAAATAAAATTTAAGAATTTTTTTTTTCGCCTGTTTTTATTTTTCGATGATTTTTTTTTGTAGCTGGCATCGAAAATGGAAAAAAAAAATTTAAATTTTTTTTTTTCCATTTTTTTTATTTTTCGATGATTTTTTTTTGTGGCTGGCATCGAAAATGAAAAAAAAAAAAAAAAAAATTCCATTGTTTTTATTTTTCGATGAATTTTTTGTGTAGCTGGCACCGAAAAAGGGAAAAAAAATTCAAGAATTTTTTTTTTGCATTTTTTATTTTTCGATGATTTTTTTTGTGGCTGGCATCAAAAATGGAAAAAAAAAATAATTTATTTTTTTTTTCCATTTTTTTTATTTTTCGATGATTTTTTTTGTGTGGCTGGCATCGAAAATGGAAAAAAAAATTAAATTTTTTTTTTCGCCTTTTTTATTTTTCGATGATTTTTTTGTGTGGCTGGCATCAAAAATGGGAAAATAAATTTAAGAATTTTTTTTTCGCCTTTTTTTATTTTTCGATGATTTTTTGGTGCGGCTGGCATCGAAAATGGAAAAAAAATAAAAAAAAATTTTCGCCTTTGTTTATCGATGATTTTTTTATGTGGCTGGCATCGAAAATGGGAAAATAAAATTTAAGAATTTTTTTTTTCGCCTGTTTTTATTTTTCGATGATTTTTTTTGTGGCTGGCATCGAAAATGGAAAAAAAAAATTAAATTTTTTTTTTCGCCTTTTTTATTTTTCGATGATTTTTTTGTGTGGCTGGCATCAAAAATGGAAAAACAAATTAAAGAATTTTTTTTTGCCTTTTTTATTTTTCGATGATTTTTTTTTGTGGCTGGCATCGAAAATGGAAAAAAAAAAAAAATTCAATTTTTTTATTTTTCGATGATTTTTTTTGTGTGGCTGGCATCGAAAATGGAAAAAAAAATTAAAATTTTTTTTCGCCTTTTTTTATTTTTCGATGATTTTTTGGCATCGAAAATGGAAAAAAAATTAAAATTTTTTTTCGCCTTTTTTATTTTTCGATGATTTTTTTATGTGGCTGGCATCGGAAATGGGAAAATAAAATTTAAGAATTTGTTTTTCGCCTGTTTTTATTTTTCGATGATTTTTTTTTGTGGCTGGCATCGAAAATGGAAAAAAAAAATTAAAATTTTTTTTTTCGCCTTTTTTATTTTTCGATGATTTTTTTGTGTGGCTGGCATCGAAAATGGGAAAACACATTTAAAAAAAAAAATTTCGCCTTTTTTTTTATTTTTCGATGATTTTTTTGTGTGGCTGGCACCGAAAAAGGGAAAAAAAATTCAAGATTTTTTTTTTGTCTTTTTTATTTTTCGATGATTTTTTTTTGTGGCTGGCATCGAAAATGGAAAAAAAAAAGAAATAAATTTTTTATCCATTTTTTTATTTTTCGATGATTTTTTTTGTGGCTGGCATCAAAAATGAAAAAAAAAATCCATTTTTTTTTATTTTTCGATGATTTTTTTTGAGTGGCTGGCATCGAAAAAGGGAAAAAAATTCAAGAATTTTTTTTTTCGCCTTTTTTATTTTTCGATGATTTTTTTGTGTGGCTGGCATCGAAAATGGGAAAACAAATTTGAGAATTTTTTTTCCGCCTTTTTTAATTTTTCGATGATTTTTGTGTGTGGCTGGCACCAAAAAAGGGAAAAAAAATCAAGAACTTTTTTTTTTTGTCTTTTTTATTTTTCGATGATTTTTTTGTGGCTGGCATCGAAAATGGAAAAAAAAGAAATAAATTTTTTTTTTCCATTTTTTAATTTTTCGATGATTTTTTTTGTGGCTGGCATCAAATAATAAAAAAAAAAATAATTCCATTTTTTTTATTTTTCGATGATTTTTTTTTTGTGTGGCTGGCACCGAAAAAGGGAAAAAAATTCAAGAATTTTTTTTTTGCCTTTTTTATTTTTTGATGATTTTTTTGTGGCTGGCATCAAAATAGAAAAAAAAAATTTTTAATTTTTTTTTTCCATTTTTTTATTTTTCGATGATTTTTTTTTGTGGCTGGCATCGAATATGAAAAAAAAAAAAAAAATTCCATTTTTTTATTTTTCGATGATTTTTTTTTGTGGCTGGCACCGAAAAAGGGAAAAAAAATTCAAGAATTTTTTTTGCCTTTTTTATTTTTCGATGATTTTTTTTGTGGCTGGCATCGAAATGGAAAAAAAAAATTAAAATTTTTTTTTCCTTTTTTTTATTTTTCGATGATTTTTTTTGTGTGGCTGGCATCGAAAATGGAAAATAAAAATTAAAAAATTTTTTTCGCCTTTTTTATTTTTCGATGATTTTTTGGTGTGGCAGGCATCAAAAATGGAAAAAAAAATTAATTTTTTTTTTTCACCTTCTTTTTATTTTTCGATGATTTTTTTGTGTGGCTGGCATCGAAAATGGGATTTTTATTTTTCGATGATTTTTTTGTGTGGCTGGCATCGAAAATGGGAAAACAAATTTAAGAATTTTTTTTCGCCTTTTTTTTATTTTTCGATAATTTTTTTGTGTGGCTGGCACCGAAAAAAGGAAAAGAATTTTTTTTTGTCTTTTTTTATTTTTCGATGATTTTTTTTTGTGGCTGGCATCGAAAATGGAAAAAAAAAATTTAAAATTTATTTTTTCCATTATTTTTTTCGATGATTTTTTTTTGTGGCTGGCATCGAAAATGAAAAAAAAAAATTCCATTTTTTTATTTTTCGATGATTTTTTTTTGTGGCTGGCACCGAAAAAGGGAAAAAAAAATCAAGAATTTTTTTTGCCTTTTTTATTTTTTGATGATTTTTTTGTGGCTGGCATCGAAAATGGAAAAAAAAAATTAAATTTTTTTTTCCATATTTTTATTTTTCGATGATTTTTTTTGTGTGGCTGGCATCGAAAATGGAAAAAAAAAATAAAAAAAAAATTTTCGCCTTTTTTTTTTATTTTTCGATGATTTTTTGGTGTGGCTGGCATCGAAAATGGAAAAAAAAAATTAAAAAAAATTTTTCGCCTTTTTTAATTTTTCGATGATTTTTTTGTGTGGCTGGCATCGAAAATGTGAAAATAAAATTTAAGAATTTTTTTTTTCGCCTTTTTTTTATTTTTCGATGATTTTTTTTTGTGGCTTGCATCAAAAATGGAAAAAAAATTAAAAATGTTTTTTTTCGCCTTTTTTATTTTTCGATGATTTTTTTGTGTGGCTGGCATCGAAAATGGGAAAACAAATTTAAGAATTTATTTTTCTTTTTTTTTTTTATTTTTCGATGATTTTTTTGTGTGGCTGGCACCGAAAAAGGGAAAAAAATTCAAGAATTTTTTTTTGGCTTTTTTATTTTCCGATGATTTTTTTTGTGGCTGGCATCGAAAATGAAAAAAAAAAATTAATTTTTTTTTTTCGCCTTTATTGTTTTTCGATGATTTTTTGGTGTGGCTGGCATCGAAATGGAAAAAAAAATTAAGAAGTTTTTTTCGCCTTTTTTTATTTTTCGATGATTTTTTTGTGTGACTGGCATCGAAAATGGGAAAGAAAAATTTAAAAAAAATTTTAGCCTTTTTTTTTCGATGATTTTTTTGTGTGGCTGGCATCGGAAAAGGGAAAAAAATTCAAGATTTTTTTTTTGTCTTTTTTATTTTTCGATGATTTTTTGGTGTGGCTGGCATCGAAAATGGAAAAAAAAATTTAAAATTTTTTTTTTTCCATTTTTTTAATTTTCGATGATTTTTTTTGTGGCTGGCATCGAAAATGGAAAAAAAAAATTAAAAAATTTTATTTCGCCTTTTTTATTTTTCGATGATTTTTTTGTGTGGCTGGCATCAAAAATGGGAAAACAAATTTAAGAATTTTTTTTTCGCCTTTTTTTTTTATTTTTCGATGATTTTTTTGTTTGGCTGGCACCGAAAAAGGGAAAAGAATTTTTTTTTTGTCTTTTTTTATTTTTCGATGATTTTTTTTTTGTGGTTGGCATCGAAAATTGAAAAAAAAAATTAAAATTTTTTTTTCGCCTTTATTATTTTTCGATGATTTTTTGGTGTGGCTGGCATCGAAAATGGAAAAAAAAATTAAAAAAAATAATTTTCGCCTTATTTTATTTTTCGATGATGTTTTGGTGTGGCTGGCATCGAAAATGGGAAAATAAATTTAAGAATTTTTTTTTCGCCTTTTTTTATTTTTCGATGATTTTTTTTTGTGGCTGGCATTGAAAAGGGAAAAAAAAATTTAAAATTTTTTTTTTCGCTTTCTTTATTTTTCGATGATTTTTTTGTGTGGCTGGCATCGAAAATGGGAAAACAAATTTAAGAATTTTTTTTTCGCCTTTTTTTATTTTTCGATGATTTTTTTGTGTGGCTGGCACCGAAAAAGGGAAAAAAATTCAAGAATTTTTTTTTTGTCTTTTTTATTTTTCGATGATTTTTTTTGTAGCTGGCATCGAAAATGGAAAAAAAAAATTTAAAATTTTTTTTTCCATTTTTTTTATTTTTCGATGATTTTTTTTTGTGGCTGGCATCGAAAATGAAAAAAAAAAAAAAAAAAAAATTCCATTGTTTTTATTTTTCGATGAATTTTTTGTGTAGCTGGCACCGAAAAAGGGAAAAAAAATTCAAGAATTTTTTTTTTGCATTTTTTATTTTTCGATGATTTTTTTTGTGGCTGGCATCGAAAATGGAAAAAAAAAAATTTATTTTTTTTTCCATTTTTTTTATTTTTCGATGATTTTTTTTGTGTGGCTGGCATCGAAAATGGAAAAAAAAATTAAAATTTTTTTTTCGCCTTTTTTTTATTTTTCGATGATTTTTTGGTGCGGCTGGCATCGAAAATGGAAAAAAAATAAAAAAATTTTTTCGCCTTTGTTTATCGATGATTTTTTTATGTGGCTGGCATCGAAAATGGGAAAATAAAATTTAAGAATTTTTTTTTTTCGCCTGTTTTTATTTTTCGATGATTTTTTTTTGTGGCTGGCATCGAAAATGGAAAAAAAAAATTAAATTTTTTTTTTCGCCTTTTTTATTTTTCGATGATTTTTTTGTGTGGCTGGCATCAAAAATGGAAAAACAAATTAAAGAATTTTTTTTGCCTTTTTTATTTTTCGATGATTTTTTTTGTGGCTGGCATCGAAAATGGAAAAAAAAAAAAAAAAATTCCATTTTTTTATTTTTCGATGATTTTTTTTTGTGTGGCTGGCATTGAAAATGGAAAAAAAAAATAAAATTTTTTTTTCGCCTTTTTTTATTTTTCGATGATTTTTTGGTGTGGCTGGCATCGAAAATGGAAAAAAAATTAAAATTTTTTTTCGCCTTTTTTTATTTTTCGATGATTTTTTTATGTGGCTGGCATCGGAAATGGGAAAATAAAATTTAAGAATTTTTTTTTTCGCCTGTTTTTATTTTTCGATGATTTTTTTTTGTGGCTGGCATCGAAAATGGAAAAAAAAATTAAAAAAATTTTTTTCGCCTTTTTTATTTTTCGATGATTTTTTTGTGTGGCTGGCATCGAAAATGGGAAAACAAATTTAAAAAAAAAAATTTCGCCTTTTTTTTTATTTTTCGATGATTTTTTTGTGTGGCTGGCACCGAAAAAGGGAAAAAAAATTCAAGATTTTTTTTTTGTCTTTTTTATTTTTCGATGATTTTTTTTGTGGCTGGCATCGAAAATGGAAAAAAAAAAAGAAATAAATTTTTTATCCATTTTTTTATTTTTCGATGATTTTTTTTGTGGCTGGCATCAGAAATGAAAAAAAAAATCCATTTTTTTTTATTTTTCGATGATTTTTTTTGAGTGGCTGGCATCGAAAAAGGGAAAAAAATTCAAGAATTTTTTTTTTCGCCTTTTTTATTTTTCGATGATTTTTTTTGTGGCTTGCATCGAAAATGTTAAAAAAAAATTAAAAAAATTTTTTCGCCTTTTTTTTATCTTTCGATGAATTTTTGGTGTGGCTGGCATCGAAAATGGAAAAAAAAATTAAAAAAAAATAATTTTCGCCTTATTTTATTTTTCGATGATTTTTTGGTGTGGCTGGCATCGAAAATGGGAAAATAAATTTAAGAATTTTTTTTTCGCCTTTTTTTATTTTTCGATGATTTTTTGGTGTGGCTGGCATCGAAATGGAAAAAAAAATTAAGAATTTTTTTTTTGTCTTTTTTATTTTTCGATGATTTTTTTGTGTGACTGGCATCGAAAATGGGAAAGAAAAATTTAAAAAAAAATTTCGCCTTTTTTTTTCGATGATTTTTTTGTGTGGCTGGCATCGAAAAAGGGAAAAAAATTCAAGATTTTTTTTTTTTGTCTTTTTTATTTTTCGATGATTTTTTGGTGTGGCTGGCATCGAAAATGGAAAAAAAAATTTAATTTTTTTTTTTTCCATTTTTTTTTTTCCATTTTTTTTATTTTTCGATGATTTTTTTTTGTAGCTGGCACCGAAAAAGGGAAAAAAAAATCAAGAATTTTTTTTTTGTCTTTTTTATTTTTCGATGATTTTTTTTGTGGCTGGCATCGAAAATGGAAAAAAAAAATTTAAATTTTTTTTACCATTTTTTTATTTTTCGATGATTTTTTTGTGTGGCTGGCATCAAAAATGAAAAAAAAAATCCATTTTTTTATTTTTTGATGATTTTTTTGTGTGGCTGGCATCGAAAATGGAAAAAATAAATAAATTTTTTTTTCGCCTTTTTTTTTATTTTTCGATGAATTTTTGGTGTGGCTGGCATCGAAAATGGAAAAAAAAAAAATTAAAAAAAATAATTTTCGCCTTATTTTATTTTTCGATTTCGAATTTTTTTTTGCCTTTTTTATTTTTCGATGATTTTTTTTGTGGCTTGCATCGAAAATGTTAAAAAAAAATTAAAAAAATTTTTTCGCCTTTTTTTTATTTTTCGATGAATTTTTGGTGTGGCTGGCATCGAAAATGGAAAAAAAAATTAAAAAAAATAATTTTCGCCTTATTTTATTTTTCGATGATTTTTTGGTGTGGCTGGCATCGAAAATGGGAAAATAAATTTAAGAATTTTTTTTTCGCCTTTTTTTATTTTTCGATGATTTTTTTTTGTGGCTGGCATTGAAAAGGGAAAAAAAAAATTTAAAAATTTTTTTTTCGCTTTCTTTATTTTTCGATGATTTTTTTGTGTGGCTGGCATCGAAAATGGGAAAACAAATTTAAGAATTTTTTTTTCGCCTTTTTTTATTTTTCGATGATTTTTTTGTGTGGCTGGCACCGAAAAAGGGAAAAAAATTCAAGAATTTTTTTTTTGTCTTTTTTATTTTTCGATGATTTTTTGGTGTGGCTGGCATCGAAAATGGAAAAAAAAAATTAATTTTTTTTTTTTTCCATTTTTTTTTCCATTTTTTTTATTTTTCGATGATTTTTTTTTGTAGCTGGCACCGAAAAAGGGAAAACAAATCAAGAATTTTTTTTTGTCTTTTTTATTTTTCGATGATTTTTTTTGTGGCTGGCATCGAAAATGGAAAAAAAAATTTTAAATTTTTTTTACCATTTTTTTATTTTTCGATGATTTTTTTGTGTGGCTGGCATCAAAAATGAAAAAAAAAAATCCATTTTTTTATTTTTTGATGATTTTTTTGTGTGGCTGGCATCGAAAATGGAAAAAATAAATAAATTTTTTTTTCGCCTTTTTTTTATTTTTCGATGAATTTTTGGTGTGGCTGGCATCGAAAATGGAAAAAAAAAATTAAAAAAAATAATTTTCGCCTTATTTTATTTTTCGATTTCGAATTTTTTTTTGCCTTTTTTATTTTTCGATGATTTTTTTTGTGGCTTGCATCGAAAATGTTAAAAAAAAATTAAAACAAATTTTTTCGCCTTTTTTTTTATTTTTCGATGAATTTTTTGGTGTGGCTGGCATCGAAAATGGGAAAATAAATTTAAGAATTTTTTTTTCGCCTTTTTTTATTTTTCGATGATTTTTTTTTGTGGCTGGCATTGAAAAGGGAAAAAAAATTAAAAAATTTTTTTTTCGCTTTCTTTATTTTTCGATGATTTTTTTGTGTGGCTGGCATCGAAAATGGGAAAACAAATTTAAGAATTTTTTTTTCGCCTTTTTTTATTTTTCGATGATTTTTTTTTGTGGCTGGCATTGAAAAGGGAAAAAAAAATTAAAAAATTTTTTTTTCGCTTTCTTTATTTTTCGATGATTTTTTTTTGTGGCTGGCATCGAAAATGAAAAAAAAAAAAAAAAAAATTCCATTGTTTTTATTTTTCGATGAATTTTTTGTGTAGCTGGCACCGAAAAAGGGAAAAAAAATTCAAGAATTTTTTTTTTGCATTTTTTATTTTTCGATGATTTTTTTTGTGGCTGGCATCAAAAATGGAAAAAAAAAATAATTTATTTTTTTTTTCCATTTTTTTTATTTTTCGATGATTTTTTTTGTGTGGCTGGCATCGAAAATGGAAAAAAAAATTAAATTTTTTTTTTCGCCTTTTTTATTTTTCGATGATTTTTTTGTGTGGCTGGCATCAAAAATGGGAAAATAAATTTAAGAATTTTTTTTTCGCCTTTTTTATTTTTCGATGATTTTTTGGTGCGGCTGGCATCGAAAATGGAAAAAAAATAAAAAAAATTTTTCGCCTTTGTTTATCGATGATTTTTTTATGTGGCTGGCATCGAAAATGGGAAAATAAAATTTAAGAATTTTTTTTTTCGCCTGTTTTTATTTTTCGATGATTTTTTTTGTGGCTGGCATCGAAAATGGAAAAAAAAAATTAAATTTTTTTTTTCGCCTTTTTTATTTTTCGATGATTTTTTTGTGTGGCTGGCATCAAAAATGGAAAAACAAATTAAAGAATTTTTTTTTGCCTTTTTTATTTTTCGATGATTTTTTTTGTGGCTGGCATCGAAAATGGAAAAAAAAAAAAATTCCATTTTTTTATTTTTCGATGATTTTTTTTGTGTGGCTGGCATCGAAAATGGAAAAAAAAAAATTAAAATTTTTTTTCGCCTTTTTTTATTTTTCGATGATTTTTTGGCATCGAAAATGGAAAAAAAATTAAAATTTTTTTTCGCCTTTTTTATTTTTCGATGATTTTTTTATGTGGAAATCGGAAATGGGAAAATAAAATTTAAGAATTTTTTTTTCGCCTGTTTTTATTTTTCGATGATTTTTTTTTGTGGCTGGCATCGAAAATGGAAAAAAAAAAATTAAAATTTTTTTTTTCGCCTTTTTTATTTTTCGATGATTTTTGTGTGTGGCTGGCATCGAAAATGGGAAAACACATTTAAAAAAAAAAATTTCGCCTTTTTTTTTATTTTTCGATGATTTTTTTGTGTGGCTGGCACCGAAAAAGGGAAAAAAAATTCAAGATTTTTTTTTTGTCTTTTTTATTTTTCGATGATTTTTTTTTGTGGCTGGCATCGAAAATGGAAAAAAAAAAGAAATAAATTTTTTATCCATTTTTTTATTTTTCGATGATTTTTTTTGTGGCTGGCATCAAAAATGAAAAAAAAAATCCATTTTTTTTTATTTTTCGATGATTTTTTTTGAGTGGCTGGCATCGAAAAAGGGAAAAAAATTCAAGAATTTTTTTTTTCGCCTTTTTTATTTTTCGATGATTTTTTTGTGTGGCTGGCATCGAAAATGGGAAAACAAATTTGAGAAATTTTTTTTCGCCTTTTTTAATTTTTCGATGATTTTTGTGTGTGGCTGGCACCAAAAAAGGGAAAAAAAATCAAGAACTTTTTTTTTTTGTCTTTTTTATTTTTCGATGATTTTTTTGTGGCTGGCATCGAAAATGGAAAAAAAAGAAATAAATTTTTTTTTTCCATTTTTTAATTTTTCGATGATTTTTTTTGTGGCTGGCATCAAATAATAAAAAAAAAAATAATTCCATTTTTTTTATTTTTCGATGATTTTTTTTTGTGTGGCTGGCACCGAAAAAGGGAAAAAAATTCAAGAATTTTTTTTTTGCCTTTTTTATTTTTTGATGATTTTTTTGTGGCTGGCATCAAAATAGAAAAAAAAAATTTTAAATTTTTTTTTTCCATTTTTTTATTTTTCGATGATTTTTTTTTTGTGGCTGGCATCGAATATGAAAAAAAAAAAAAATTCCATTTTTTTATTTTTCGATGATTTTTTTTGTGGCTGGCACCGAAAAAGGGAAAAAAAATTCAAGAATTTTTTTTGCCATTTTTATTTTTCGATGATTTTTTTTGTGGCTGGCATCGAAATGGAAAAAAAAAATTAAAATTTTTTTTTCCTTTTTTTTATTTTTCGATGATTTTTTTTGTGTGGCTGGAATCGAAAATGGAAAATAAAAATTAAAAATTTTTTTTCGCCTTTTTTATTTTTCGATGATTTTTTGGTGTGGCAGGCATCAAAAATGGAAAAAAAAATTAATTTTTTTTTTTCACCTTCTTTTTATTTTTCGATGATTTTTTTGTGTGGCTGGCATCGAAAATTGGATTTTTATTTTTCGATGATTTTTTTGTGTGGCTGGCATCGAAAATGGGAAAACAAATTTAAGAATTTTTTTTCGCCTTTTTTTTATTTTTCGATAATTTTTTTGTGTGGCTGGCACCGAAAAAAGGAAAAGAATTTTTTTTTTGTCTTTTTTTTATTTTTCGATGATTTTTTTTTGTGGCTGGCATCGAAAATGGAAAAAAAAAATTTAAAATTTATTTTTTCCATTATTTTTTTCGATGATTTTTTTTTGTGGCTGGCATCGAAAATGAAAAAAAAAAATTCCATTTTTTTATTTTTCGATGATTTTTTTTTGTGGCTGGCACCGAAAAAGGGAAAAAAAAATCAAGAATTTTTTTTTGCCTTTTTTATTTTTTGATGATTTTTTTGTGGCTGGCATCGAAAATGGAAAAAAAAATTAAATTTTTTTTCCATATTTTTATTTTTCGATGATTTTTTTTGAGTGGCTGGCATCGAAAATGGAAAAAAAAAAATAAAAAAAAATTTTTCGCCTTTTTTTTTTATTTTTCGATGATTTTTTGGTGTGGCTGGCATCGAAAATGGAAAAAAAAAATTAAAAAAAATGTTTCGCCTTTTTTAATTTTTCGATGATTTTTTTGTGTGGCTGGCATCGAAAATGTGAAAATAAAATTTAAGAATTTTTTTTTTCGCCTTTTTTTTATTTTTCGATGATTTTTTTTTGTGGCTTGCATCAAAAATGGAAAAAAAATTAAAAATGTTTTTTTTCGCCTTTTTTATTTTTCGATGATTTTTTTGTGTGGCGGGCATCGAAAATGGGAAAACAAATTTAAGAATTTATTTTTCTTTTTTTTTTTTATTTTTCGATGATTTTTTTGTGTGGCTGGCACCGAAAAAGGGAAAAAAATTCAAGAATTTTTTTTTGGCTTTTTTATTTGTGTGGCTGGCATCGAAAATGGAAAAAAAAAATTAAAAAAAATAATTTTCGCCTTATTTTATTTTTCGATTTCGAATTTTTTTTTGCCTTTTTTATTTTTCGATGATTTTTTTTGTGGCTTGCATCGAAAATGTTAAAAAAAAATTAAAAGAATTTTTTCGCCTTTTTTTTATTTTTCGATGAATTTTTGGTGTGGCTGGCATCGAAAATGGAAAAAAAAATTAAAAAAAATAATTTTCGCCTTATTTTATTTTTCGATGATTTTTTGGTGTGGCTGGCATCGAAAATGGGAAAATAAATTTAAGATTTTTTTTTTCGCCTTTTTTTATTTTTCGATGATTTTTTTTTGTGGCTGGCATTGAAAAGGGAAAAAAAAAATTTAAAAATTTTTTTTTCGCTTTCTTTATTTTTCGATGATTTTTTTGTGTGGCTGGCATCGAAAATGGGAAAACAAATTTAAGAATTTTTTTTTCGCCTTTTTTTATTTTTCGATGATTTTTTTGTGTGGCTGGCACCGAAAAAGGGAAAAAAATTCAAGAATTTTTTTTTTGTCTTTTTTATTTTTCGATGATTTTTTGGTGTGGCTGGCATCGAAAATGGAAAAAAAAAATTAATTTTTTTTTTCCATTTTTTTTTTCCATTTTTTTTATTTTTCGATGATTTTTTTTTGTAGCTGGCACCGAAAAAGGGAAAACAAATCAAGAATTTTTTTTTGTCTTTTTTATTTTTCGATGATTTTTTTTGTGGCTGGCATCGAAAATGGAAAAAAAAATTTTAAATTTTTTTTACCATTTTTTTATTTTTCGATGATTTTTTTGTGTGGCTGGCATCAAAAATGAAAAAAAAAAATCCATTTTTTTATTTTTTGATGATTTTTTTGTGTGGCTGGCATCGAAAATGGAAAAAATAAATAAATTTTTTTTTCGCCTTTTTTTTATTTTTCGATGAATTTTTGGTGTGGCTGGCATCGAAAATGGAAAAAAAAAATTAAAAAAAATAATTTTCGCCTTATTTTATTTTTCGATTTCGAATTTTTTTTTGCCTTTTTTATTTTTCGATGATTTTTTTTGTGGCTTGCATCGAAAATGTTAAAAAAAAATTAAAAAAATTTTTTCGCCTTTTTTTTATTTTTCGATGAATTTTTTGGTGTGGCTGGCATCGAAAATGGGAAAATAAATTTAAGAATTTTTTTTTCGCCTTTTTTTATTTTTCGATGATTTTTTTTTGTGGCTGGCATTGAAAAGGGAAAAAAAATTAAAAATTTTTTTTTTCGCTTTCTTTATTTTTCGATGATTTTTTTGTGTGGCTGGCATCGAAAATGGGAAAACAAATTTAAGAATTTTTTTTTCGCCTTTTTTTATTTTTCGATGATTTTTTTTTGTGGCTGGCATTGAAAAGGGAAAAAAAAATTAAAAAAATTTTTTTTCGCTTTCTTTATTTTTCGATGATTTTTTTTTGTGGCTGGCATCGAAAATGAAAAAAAAAAAAAAAAAAATTCCATTGTTTTTATTTTTCGATGAATTTTTTGTGTAGCTGGCACCGAAAAAGGGAAAAAAAATTCAAGAATTTTTTTTTTGCATTTTTTATTTTTCGATGATTTTTTTTGTGGCTGGCATCAAAAATGGAAAAAAAAATAATTTATTTTTTTTTTTCATTTTTTTTATTTTTCGATGATTTTTTTTGTGTGGCTGGCATCGAAAATGGAAAAAAAAATTAAATTTTTTTTTTCGCCTTTTTTATTTTTCGATGATTTTTTTGTGTGGCTGGCATCAAAAATGGGAAAATAAATTTAAGAATTTTTTTTTCGCCTTTTTTTATTTTTCGATGATTTTTTGGTGCGGCTGGCATCGAAAATGGAAAAAAAATAAAAAAAATTTTTCGCCTTTGTTTATCGATGATTTTTTTATGTGGCTGGCATCGAAAATGGGAAAATAAAATTTAAGAATTTTTTTTTTCGCCTGTTTTTATTTTTCGATGATTTTTTTTGTGGCTGGCATCGAAAATGGAAAAAAAAAATTAAATTTTTTTTTCGCCTTTTTTATTTTTCGATGATTTTTTTGTGTGGCTGGCATCAAAAATGGAAAAACAAATTAAAGAATTTTTTTTTGCCTTTTTTATTTTTCGATGATTTTTTTTGTGGCTGGCATCGAAAATGGAAAAAAAAAAAAAATTCCATTTTTTTATTTTTCGATGATTTTTTTTGTGTGGCTGGCATCGAAAATGGAAAAAAAAAATTAAAATTTTTTTTCGCCTTTTTTTATTTTTCGATGATTTTTTGGCATCGAAAATGGAAAAAAAATTAAAATTTTTTTTCGCCTTTTTTATTTTTCGATGATTTTTTTATGTGGCTGGCATCGGAAATGGGAAAATAAAATTTAAGAATTTTTTTTTCGCCTGTTTTTATTTTTCGATGATTTTTTTTTGTGGCTGGCATCGAAAATGGAAAAAAAAAAATTAAAATTTTTTTTTTCGCCTTTTTTATTTTTCGATGATTTTTTTGTGTGGCTGGCATCGAAAATGGGAAAACACATTTAAAAAAAAAAATTTCGCCTTTTTTTTTATTTTTCGATGATTTTTTTGTGTGGCTGGCACCGAAAAAGGGAAAAAAAATTCAAGATTTTTTTTTTGTCTTTTTTATTTTTCGATGATTTTTTTTTGTGGCTGGCATCGAAAATGGAAAAAAAAAGAAATAAATTTTTTATCCATTTTTTTATTTTTCGATGATTTTTTTTGTGGCTGGCATCAAAAATGAAAAAAAAAAATCCATTTTTTTTTATTTTTCGATGATTTTTTTTGAGTGGCTGGCATCGAAAAAGGGAAAAAAATTCAAGAATTTTTTTTTTCGCCTTTTTTATTTTTCGATGATTTTTTTGTGTGGCTGGCATCGAAAATGGGAAAACAAATTTGAGAATTTTTTTTTCGCCTTTTTTAATTTTTCGATGATTTTTGTGTGTGGCTGGCACCAAAAAAGGGAAAAAAAATCAAGAACTTTTTTTTTTTGTCTTTTTTATTTTTCGATGATTTTTTTGTGGCTGGCATCGAAAATGGAAAAAAAAGAAATAAATTTTTTTTTTCCATTTTTTAATTTTTCGATGATTTTTTTTGTGGCTGGCATCAAATAATAAAAAAAAAATAATTCCATTTTTTTTATTTTTCGATGATTTTTTTTTGTGTGGCTGGCACCGAAAAAGGGAAAAAAATTCAAGAATTTTTTTTTTGCCTTTTTTATTTTTTGATGATTTTTTTGTGGCTGGCATCAAAATAGAAAAAAAAAATTTTAAATTTTTTTTTTCCATTTTTTTATTTTTCGATGATTTTTTTTTTGTGGCTGGCATCGAATATGAAAAAAAAAAAAAAAAATTCCATTTTTTTATTTTTCGATGATTTTTTTTGTGGCTGGCACCGAAAAAGGGAAAAAAAATTCAAGAATTTTTTTTGCCTTTTTTATTTTTCGATGATTTTTTTTGTGGCTGGCATCGAAATGGAAAAAAAAAATTAAAATTTTTTTTTCCTTTTTTTAATTTTTCGATGATTTTTTTTGTGTGGCTGGCATCGAAAATGGAAAATAAAAATTAAAAATTTTTTTTCGCCTTTTTTATTTTTCGATGATTTTTTGGTGTGGCAGGCATCAAAAATGGAAAAAAAAATTAATTTTTTTTTTTCACCTTCTTTTTATTTTTCGATGATTTTTTTGTGTGGCTGGCATCGAAAATGGGATTTTTATTTTTCGATGATTTTTTTGTGTGGCTGGCATCGAAAATGGGAAAACAAATTTAAGAATTTTTTTTCGCCTTTTTTTTATTTTTCGATAATTTTTTTGTGTGGCTGGCACCGAAAAAAGGAAAAGAATTTTTTTTTTGTCTTTTTTTATTTTTCGATGATTTTTTTTTGTGGCTGGCATCGAAAATGGAAAAAAAAAATTTTAAATTTATTTTTTCCATTATTTTTTTCGATGATTTTTTTTTGTGGCTGGCATCGAAAATGAAAAAAAAAAATTCCATTTTTTTATTTTTCGATGATTTTTTTTTGTGGCTGGCACCGAAAAAGGGAAAAAAAAATCAAGAATTTTTTTTTGCCTTTTTTATTTTTTGATGATTTTTTTGTGGCTGGCATCGAAAATGGAAAAAAAAAATTAAATTTTTTTTCCATATTTTTATTTTTCGATGATTTTTTTTGAGTGGCTGGCATCGAAAATGGAAAAAAAAAAATAAAAAAAATTTTTTCGCCTTTTTTTTTTATTTTTCGATGATTTTTTGGTGTGGCTGGCATCGAAAATGGAAAAAAAAAATTAAAAAAAATGTTTCGCCTTTTTTAATTTTTCGATGATTTTTTTGTGTGGCTGGCATCGAAAATGTGAAAATAAAATTTAAGAATTTTTTTTTTCGCCTTTTTTTTATTTTTCGATGATTTTTTTTTGTGGCTTGCATCAAAAATGGAAAAAAAATTAAAAATGTTTTTTTTCGCCTTTTTTATTTTTCGATGATTTTTTTGTGTGGCGGGCATCGAAAATGGGAAAACAAATTTAAGAATTTATTTTTCTTTTTTTTTTTTATTTTTCGATGATTTTTTTGTGTGGCTGGCACCGAAAAAGGGAAAAAAATTCAAGAATTTTTTTTTGGCTTTTTTATTTTCCGATGATTTTTTTTGTGGCTGGCATCGAAAATGAAAAAAAAAATTATTTTTTTTTTTTCGCCTTTATTGTTTTTCGATGATTTTTTGGTGTGGCTGGCATCGAAATGGAAAAAAAAATTAAGAAGTTTTTTTCGCCTTTTTTATTTTTCGATGATTTTTTTGTGTGACTGGCATCGAAAATGGGAAAGAAAAATTTTAAAAAAATTTTAGCCTTTTTTTTCGATGATTTTTTTGTGTGGCTGGCATCGAAAAAGGGAAAAAAATTCAAGATTTTTTTTTTGTCTTTTTTATTTTTCGATGATTTTTTGGTGTGGCTGGCATCGAAAATGGAAAAAAAAATTTAAATTTTTTTTTTCCATTTTTTTAATTTTCGATGATTTTTTTTGTGGCTGGCATCGAAAATGGAAAAAAAAAATTAAAAAATTTTATTTCGCCTTTTTTATTTTTCGATGATTTTTTTGTGTGGCTGGCATCAAAAATGGGAAAACAAATTTAAGAATTTTTTTTTCGCCTTTTTTTTTATTTTTCGATGATTTTTTTGTTTGGCTGGCACCGAAAAAGGGAAAAGAATTTTTTTTTTGTCTTTTTTTATTTTTCGATGATTTTTTTTTGTGGTTGGCATCGAAAATTGAAAAAAAAAATTAAAATTTTTTTTTCGCCTTTATTATTTTTCGATGATTTTTTGGTGTGGCTGGCATCGAAATGGAAAAAAAAATTAAGAATTTTTTTTTTGTCTTTTTTATTTTTCGATGATTTTTTTGTGTGACTGGCATCGAAAATGGGTAAGAAAAATTTAAAAAAAAATTTCGCCTTTTTTTTCGATGATTTTTTTGTGTGGCTGGCATCGAAAAAGGGAAAAAAATTCAAGATTTTTTTTTTGTCTTTTTTATTTTTCGATGATTTTTTGGTGTGGCTGGCATCGAAAATGGAAAAAAAAATTTAATTTTTTTTTTTTCCATTTTTTTTTTTTCCATTTTTTTTATTTTTCGATGATTTTTTTTTGTAGCTGGCACCGAAAAAGGGAAAAAAAATCAAGAATTTTTTTTTTGTCTTTTTTATTTTTCGATGATTTTTTTTGTGGCTGGCATCGAAAATGGAAAAAAAAATTTTAAATTTTTTTTACCATTTTTTTATTTTTCGATGATTTTTTTGTGTGGCTGGCATCAAAAATGAAAAAAAAAAATCCATTTTTTTATTTTTTGATGATTTTTTTGTGTGGCTGGCATCGAAAATGGAAAAAATAAATAAATTTTTTTTTCGCCTTTTTTTTTATTTTTCGATGAATTTTTGGTGTGGCTGGCATCGAAAATGGAAAAAAAAAAATTAAAAAAAATAATTTTCGCCTTATTTTATTTTTCGATTTCGAATTTTTTTTTGCCTTTTTTATTTTTCGATGATTTTTTTTGTGGCTTGCATCGAAAATGTTAAAAAAAAATTAAAAAAATTTTTTCGCCTTTTTTTTATTTTTCGATGAATTTTTGGTGTGGCTGGCATCGAAAATGGAAAAAAAAATTAAAAAAAAAATAATTTTCGCCTTATTTTATTTTTCGATGATTTTTAGGTGTGGCTGGCATCGAAAATGGGAAAATAAATTTAAGAATTTTTTTTTCGCCTTTTTTTATTTTTCGATGATTTTTTTTTGTGGCTGGCATTGAAAAGGGAAAAAAAAAATTTAAAAATTTTTTTTTCGCTTTCTTTATTTTTCGATGATTTTTTTGTGTGGCTGGCATCGAAAATGGGAAAACAAATTTAAGAATTTTTTTTTCGCCTTTTTTTATTTTTCGATGATTTTTTTGTGTGGCTGGCACCGAAAAAGGGAAAAAAATTCAAGAATTTTTTTTTTGTCTTTTTTATTTTTCGATGATTTTTTTTGTAGCTGGCATCGAAAATGGAAAAAAAAAATTTAAAATTTTTTTTTCCATTTTTTTTATTTTTCGATGATTTTTTTTTGTGGCTGGCATCGAAAATGAAAAAAAAAAAAAAAAAAAATTCCATTGTTTTTATTTTTCGATGAATTTTTTGTGTAGCTGGCACCGAAAAAGGGAAAAAAAATTCAAGAATTTTTTTTTTGCATTTTTTATTTTTCGATGATTTTTTTTGTGGCTGGCATCGAAAATGGAAAAAAAAAAATTTATTTTTTTTTCCATTTTTTTTATTTTTCGATGATTTTTTTTGTGTGGCTGGCATCGAAAATGGAAAAAAAAAATTAAAATTTTTTTTCGCCTTTTTTTATTTTTCGATGATTTTTTTATGTGGCTGGCATCGGAAATGGGAAAATAAAATTTAAGAATTTTTTTTTTTCGCCTGTTTTTATTTTTCGATGATTTTTTTTTGTGGCTGGCATCGAAAATGGAAAAAAAAAATTAAATTTTTTTTTTCGCCTTTTTTATTTTTCGATGATTTTTTTGTGTGGCTGGCATCAAAAATGGAAAAACAAATTAAAGAATTTTTTTTGCCTTTTTTATTTTTCGATGATTTTTTTTGTGGCTGGCATCGAAAATGGAAAAAAAAAAAAAAAAAAATCCATTTTTTTATTTTTCGATGATTTTTTTTTGTGTGGCTGGCATCGAAAATGGAAAAAAAAAATAAAATTTTTTTTTCGCCTTTTTTTATTTTTCGATGATTTTTTGGTGTGGCTGGCATCGAAAATGGAAAAAAAATTAAAATTTTTTTTCGCCTTTTTTTATTTTTCGATGATTTTTTTATGTGGCTGGCATCGGAAATGGGAAAATAAAATTTAAGAATTTTTTTTTTCGCCTGTTTTTATTTTTCGATGATTTTTTTTTGTGGCTGGCATCGAAAATGGAAAAAAAAAATTAAAATTTTTTTTTTCGCCTTTTTTATTTTTCGATGATTTTTTTGTGTGGCTGGCATCGAAAATGGGAAAACAAATTTAAAAAAAAAATTTCGCCTTTTTTTTTATTTTTCGATGATTTTTTTGTGTGGCTGGCACCGAAAAAGGGAAAAAAAATTCAAGATTTTTTTTTTGTCTTTTTTATTTTTCGATGATTTTTTTTTGTGGCTGGCATCGAAAATGGAAAAAAAAAGAAATAAATTTTTTATCCATTTTTTTATTTTTCGATGATTTTTTTTGTGGCTGGCATCAGAAATGAAAAAAAAAATCCATTTTTTTTTATTTTTCGATGATTTTTTTTGAGTGGCTGGCATCGAAAAAGGGAAAAAAATTCAAGAATTTTTTTTTTCGCCTTTTTTATTTTTCGATGATTTTTTTTTTTGGCTTGCATCGAAAATGTTAAAAAAAAATTAAAAAAAAATTTTCGCCTTTTTTTTATTTTTCGATGAATTTTTGGTGTGGCTGGCATCGAAAATGGAAAAAAAAAATTAAAAAAAATAATTTTCGCCTTATTTTATTTTTCGATGATTTTTTGGTGTGGCTGGCATCGAAAATGGGAAAATAAATTTAAGAATTTTTTTTTCGCCTTTTTTTATTTTTCGATGATTTTTTTTTGTGGCTGGCATTGAAAAGGGAAAAAAAAAATTTAAAAAATTCCATTGTTTTTATTTTTCGATGAATTTTTTGTGTAGCTGGCACCGAAAAAGGGAAAAAAAATTCAAGAATTTTTTTTTTGCATTTTTTATTTTTCGATGATTTTTTTTGTGGCTGGCATCGAAAATGGAAAAAAAAATAATTTATTTTTTTTTCCATTTTTTTTATTTTTCGATGATTTTTTTTTTGTTGCTGGCATCGAAAATGGAAAAAAAAAATTAAATTTTTTTTTTCGCCTTTTTTATTTTTCGATGATTTTTTTGTGTGGCTGGCATCAAAAATGGAAAAACAAATTAAAAAATTTTGTTTGCCTTTTTTATTTTTCGATGATTTTTTTTGTGGCTGGCATCAAAAATGGAAAAAAAAATTAAAAAATTTTTTTTTCGTATTTTTTATGTTTCGATGATTTTTTTGTGTGGCTGGCATCGAAAATGGGAAAACAAATTTAAAAATTTTTTTATCGCCTTTTTTATTTTTCGATGATTTTTTTGTGTGGCTGGCATCGAAAATGGGAAAACAAATTTAAGAATTTTTTTTCGCCTTTTCTTATTTTTCGATGATTTTTGTGTGTGGCTGGCACCAAAAAAGGGAAAAAAAATCAAGAATTTTTTTTTTGATGATTTTTTTGTGTGGCTGGCATCGAAAATAGAAAAAAAAAACTTAAATTTTTTTTTGCCATTTTTTTATTTTTCGATGATTTTTTTTTGTGGCTGGCATCGAAAATGAAAAAAGAAATATATCCATTTTTTTATTTTTCGATGATTTTTTTGTGTGGCTGGCACCGAAAAAGGGAAAAAAAATTCTAGAATTTTTTTTTGCCTTTTTTTATTTTTCGATGATTTTTTTTTGTGGCTGGCATCGAAAAAAAATTCCATTTTTTTATTTTTCGATGATTTTTTTGTGTGGCTGGCATCGAAAATGGAAAAAAAAAATTCAAATTTTTTTTTCGCCTTTTTTATTTTTCGATGATTTTTTTGTGTGGCTGGCATCGAAAATGGGAAAACAAATTTAAGAATTTTTTTTCGCCTTTTCTTATTTTTCGATGATTTTTGTGTGTGGCTGGCAACAAAAAAGGGAAAAAAAATCAAGAATTTTTTTTTTTGATTATTTTTTTGTGTGGCTGGCATCGAAAATAGAAAAAAAAAACTTAAATTTTTTTTTGCCATTTTTTTATTTTTCGATGATTTTTTTTGTGGCTGGCATCGAAAATGAAAAAAAAAATATATTCATTTTTTTATTTTTCGATGATTTTTTTGTGTGGCTGGCACCGAAAAAGGGAAAAAAAATTCTAGAATTTTTTTTTGCCTTTTTTTATTTTTCGATGATTTTTTTTTGTGGCTGGCATCGAAAAAAAATTCCATTTTTTTATTTTTCGATGATTTTTTTTTGTGGCTGGCATCGAAAATGGAAAATAAATTTAAAATTTATTTTTTCCATTTTTTTATTTTTCGATAATTTTTTTTTTGGGTGGCTGGCACCGAAAAAGGGAAAAAAAATTCAAGAATTTTTTTTTCCATTTTTTTTATTTTTCGATGATTTTTTTTTGTGGCTGGCATCGAAAATGGAAAAAAAAATTAATTTTTTTTTTCGCCTTTTTTATTTTTCGATGATTTTTTTGTGTGGCTGGCATCAAAAATGGAAAAACAAATTAAAGAATTTTTTTTTGCCTTTTTTATTTTTCGATGATTTTTTTTGTGGCTGGCATCGAAAATGGAGAAAAAAAAAAAAAAATTCAATTTTTTTATTTTTCGATGATTTTTTTTGTGTGGCTGGCATCGAAAATGGAAAAAAAAAATTAAAATTTTTTTTTCGCCTTTTTTTATTTTTCGATGATTTTTTGGTGCGGCTGGCATCGAAAATGGAAAAAAAATAAAAAAATTTTTTCGCCTTTGTTTATCGATGATTTTTTTATGTGGCTGGCATCGAAAATGGGAAAATAAAATTTAAGAATTTTTTTTTCGCCTGTTTTTATTTTTCGATGATTTTTTTTTGTGGCTGGCATCGAAAATGGAAAAAAAAAAAATAATTTTTTTTTCGCCTTTTTTATTTTTCGATGATTTTTTTGTGTGGCTGGCATCAAAAATGGAAAAACAAATTAAAGAATTTTTTTTTTGTCTTTTTTATTTTTCGATGATTTTTTTTGTGGCTGGCATCGAAAATGGAAAAAAAAAAAAAATCCATTTTTTTAATTTTCGATGATTTTTTTTGTGTGGCTGGCATCGAAAATGAAAAAAAAAAATTAAAATTTTTTTTCGCCTTTTTTAATTTTTTGATGATTTTTGTGTGTGGCTGGCACCAAAAAAGGGAAAAAAAATCAAGAACTTTTTTTTTTTTGTCTTTTTTATTTTTCGATGATTTTTTTGTGGCTGGCATCGAAAATGGAAAAAAAAGAAATAAATTTTTTTTTCCATTTTTTTATTTTTCGATGATTTTTTTTGTGGCTGGCATCAAAAATAAAAAAAAAATAATTCCATTTTTTTTATTTTTCGATGATTTTTTTTTGTGTGGCTGGCACCGAAAAAGGGAAAAAAAATTCAAGAATTTTTTTTTTGCCTTTTTTATTTTTTGATGATTTCTTTTGTGGCTGGCATCAAAATAGAAAAAAAAAATTTTAAATTTTTTTTTTCCATTTTTTTATTTTTCGATGATTTTTTTTGTGGCTGGCATCGAAAATGAAAAAAAAAAAATTCCATTTTTTTATTTTTCGATGATTTTTTTGTGTGGCTGGCACCGAAAAAGGGAAAAAAATTCAAGAATTTTTTTTTGCCTTTTTATTTTTCGATGATTTTTTTTGTGGCTGGCATCGAAATGGAAAAAAAAAATTAAAATTTTTTTTTCCTTTTTTTTATTTTTGATGATTTTTTTTGTGTGGCTGGCATCGAAAATGGAAAAAAAAAAATTAAAAATTTTTTTTCGCCTTTTTTATTTTTCGATGATTTTTTGGTGTGGCAGGCATCAAAAATGAAAAAAAAAATTAAAAATTTTTTTTTCACCTTCTTTTTATTTTTCGATGATTTTTTGGTGTGGCTGGCATCGAAAATGGGAAAATAAAATTTAAGAATTTTTTTTGGTCTTTTTTTATTTTTCGATGATTTTTTTTGTGGCTGGCCTCAAAAAAGGGAAAAAAAAATCAAGAATTTTTTTTTGTCTTTTTTATTTTTCGATGATTTTTTTTTTGTGGCTGGCATCGAAAATGGGAAAACAAATTTAAGAATTTTTTTTTCGCCTTTTTTTATTTTTCGATGATTTTTTTTGTGGCTGGCATAGAAAATAGAAAAAAAAAGAAATAATTTTTTTTTTCCATTTTTTTATTTTTCGATGATTTTTTTTGTGGCTGGCATCAAAAATGGAAAAAAAAAATTAAAAATTTTTTTTTCGTATTTTTTATGTTTCGATGATTTTTTTGTGTGGCTGGCATCGAAAATGGGAAAACAAATTTAAGAATTTTTTTTTCGCCTTTTTTTATTTTTCGATGATTTTTTTTGTGGCTGGCATCGAAAATGGAAAAAAAAATTAAAAATTTTTTTATCGCCTTTTTTATTTTTCGATGATTTTTTTGTGTGGCTGGCATCGAAAATGGGAAAACAAATTTAAGAATTTTTTTTCGCCTTTTCTTATTTTTCGATGATTTTTGTGTGTGGCTGGCACCAAAAAAGGGAAAAAAAATCAAGAATTTTTTTTTGATGATTTTTTTGTGTGGCTGGCATCGAAAATAGAAAAAAAAAAACTTAAATTTTTTTTTGCCATTTTTTTATTTTTCGATGATTTTTTTTGTGGCTGGCATCGAAAATGAAAAAAAAAATATATCAATTTTTTTATTTTTCGATGATTTTTTTGTGTGGCTGGCACCGAAAAAGGGAAAAAAAATTCAAGAATTTTTTTTGCCTTTTTTTATTTTTCGATGATTTTTTTTTTGTGGCTGGCATCGAAATGGAAAAAAAAAAAATCCATTTTTTTATTTTTCGATGATTTTTTTGTGTGGCTGGCATCGAAAATGGAAAAAAAAAATTCAAATTTTTTTTTCGCCTTTTTTATTTTTCGATGATTTTTTTGTGTGGCTGGCACCGAAAAAGGGAAAAGAATTTTTTTTTTGTCTTTTTTTATTTTTCTATGATTTTTTTTTGTGGCTGGCATCGAAAATGGAAAAAAAAATTTAAAATTTATTTTTTCCATTTTTTTATTTTTCGATAATTTTTTTGTGTGGCTGGCACCGAAAAAGGGAAAAAAAATTCAAGAATTTTTTTTTGCCTTTTTTATTTTTTGATGATTTTTTTTGTGGCTGGCATCGAAAATGGAAAAAAAAAATTAATTTTTTTTTTCCATTTTTTTATTTTTCGATGATTTTTTTGTGTGGCTGGCATCGAAAATGGAAAAAAAAAAATTAAAATTTTTTTTCGCCTTTTTTTTATTTTTCAATGATTTTTTGGTGTGGCTGGCATCGAAAATGGAAAAAAAATATTAAAAAAAATTTTTTCGCCTTTTTTAATTTTTCGACGATTTTTTTGTGTGGCTGGCATCGAAAATGGGAAAAAAAATTTAAGAATTTTTTTTTCGCCTTTTTCATTTTTCGATGATTTTTTTGTGTGGTTGGCATCGAAAATGGGAAAATAAAATTTAAGAATTTTTTTTTCGCCTTTTTTTTATTTTTCGATGATTTTTTTTTTGTGGCTGGCATTAAAAATGGAAAAAAAAAATTAAATTTTTTTTTTCGCCTTTATTATTTTTCGATGATTTTTTGGTGTGGCTGGCATCGAATTGGAAAAAAAAATTAAGAAGTTTTTTTCGCCTTTTTTATTTTTCGATGATTTTTTTTGTGTGACTGGCATCGCAAATGGGAAAGAAAAATTTAAAAAAAAATTTCGCCTTTTTTTTCGATGATTTTTTTGTGTGGCTGGCATCAAAAAGGGAAAAAAATTCAAGATTTTTTTTTTTTTGTCTTTTTTATTTTTCGATGATTTTTTGGTGTGGCTGGCATCGAAAATGGAAAAAAAAAATTAATTTTTTTTTTCCATTTTTTTATTTTTCGATGATTTTTTTTTGTGGCTGGCATCAAAAATGAAAAAAAAAAAAAAAAAATTCAATTTTTTTATTTTTTGATGATTTTTTTGTGTGGCTGGGACCAAAAAAGGAAAAAAAATTCAAGAATTTTTTTTTGCCTTTTTTATTTTTTGATGATTTTTTTTGTGGCTGGCATCGAAAATGGAAAAAAAAATTAAAATTTTTTTTTCGCCTTTTTTTATTTTTCGATGAATTTTTGGTGTGGCTGGCATCGAAAATGGAAAAAAAAATTAAAATTTTTTTTTCGCCTTTTTTTATTTTTCGATGATTTTTTGGTGTGGCTGGCATCGAAAATGGAAAATAAAATTTAAGAATTTTTTTTTCGCCTTTTTTTTATTTTTCGATGATTTTTTTTTGTGGCTGGCATCGAAAATGGAAAAAAAAATTTAAAAATTTTTTTTTCGCCTTTTTTTATTTTTCGATGATTTTTTTTGTGGCTGGCATCGAAAATGGAAAAAAAAATTAAAATTTTTTTTTCGCCTTTTTTTTATTTTTCGATGATTTTTTTTTGTGGCTGGCATCGAAAATGGAAAAAAAAATTAAAATTTTTTTTTCGCCTTTTTTATTTTTCGATGATTTTATGGTGTGGCTGGCATCGAAAATGGAAAAAAAATTAAAAAATTTTTTTCGCCTTTTTTATTTTTCGATGATTTTTTGGTGTGACTGGCATCGAAAATGGGAAAATAAAATTTAAGAATTTTTTTTCGCCTTTTTTTTTATTTTTCGATGATTTTTTTTTGTGGCTGGCATCGAAAATGGAAAAAAAATTAAAAAATTTTTTTCGCTTTTTTTATTTTTCGATGATTTTTTTGTGTGGCTGGCATCGAAAATGGGAAAATAAATTTAAGAATTTTTTTTTCGCCTTTTTTTATTTTTCGATGATTTTTTTGTGTGGCTGGGGCACCGAAAAAGGGAAAAAAAATCAAGAATTTTTTTTTTGTCTCTTTTATTTTTCGATGATTTTTTTTTGTAGCTGGCATCGAAAATGGAAAAAAAAAATTTAAATTTTTTTTTTCCATTTTTTTATTTTTCGATGATTTTTTTTTGTGGCTGGCATCAAAAATGAAAAAAAAAAAAAATCAATTTTTTTATTTTTTGATGATTTTTTTGTGTGGCTGGCACCAAAAAAGGAAAAAAAAATTCAAGAATTTTTTTTTGCCTTTTTTATTTTTCGATGATTTTTTTTGTGGCTGGCATCGAAAATGGAAAAAAAAAATTAAAAATTTTTTTTCGCCTTTTTTTTATTTTTCGATGAATTTTTGGTGTAGCTTGCATCGAAAATAAAAAAAAAAAATTAAAAATTTTTTTTCGCCTTTTTTTATTTTTCGATGATTTTTTGGTGTGGCTGGCATCGAAATGGAAAAAAAAAAAATCCATTTTTTTATTTTTCGATGATTTTTTTGTGTGGCTGGCATCGAAAATGGAAAAAAAAATTTAAAATTTATTTTTTCCATTTTTTTATTTTTCGATGATTTTTTTTGTGGCTGGCATCGAAAATGGAAAAAAAAAATTAAAAATTTTTTTTCGCCTTTTTTTTATTTTTCGATGAATTTTTGGTGTAGCTTGCATCGAAAATAAAAAAAAAATTAAAAAATTTTTTTCGCCTATTTTATTTTTCGATGATTTTTTTGTGTGGCTGGCACCGAAAAAGGGAAAAGAATTTTTTGTTTGTCTTTTTTTATTTTTCGATGATTTTTTTTTGTGGCTGGCATCGAAAATGGAAAAAAAAAATTTAAAATTTATTTTTTCCATTTTTTTATTTTTCGATAATTTTTTTTTGTGTGGCTGGCACCGAAAAAGGGAAAAAAAATTCAAGAATTTTTTTTTGCCTTTTTTATTTTTTGATGATTTTTTTGTGGCTGGCATCGAAAATGGAAAAAAAAAATTTAAAATTTTTTTTTTCCATTTTTTTATTTTTCGATGATTTTTTTTTTGTGGCTGGCATTGAAAATGAAAAAAAAAAAAAAAATCCATTGTTTTTATTTTTCGATGATTTTTTTGTGTGGCTGGCACCGAAAAAGGGAAAAAAAAATCAAGAATTTTTTTTTGCCTTTTTTATTTTTCGAAGATTTTTTTGTGTGGCTGATATCGAAAATGGGAAAACAAATTTAAGAATTTTTTTCGCCTCTTTTTATTTTTCGATGATTTTTTTTGTGTGGCTGGCACCGAAAAAGGGAAAAAAATTCAAGAATTTTTTTTTTGTCTTTTTTATTTTTCGATCATTTTTTTTTGTAGCTGGCATCGAAAATAAAAAAAAAAAATTTAAATTTTTTTTATTTTTCGATGATTTTTTTTTTGTGGCTGGCATTGAAAATGAAAAAAAAAAAAAAAAAATCCATTGTTTTTATTTTTCGATGATTTTTTTGTGTGGCTGGCACCGAAAAAGGGAAAAAAAAATCAAGAATTTTTTTTTGCCTTTTTTATTTTTCGATGATTTTTTTTGTGGCTGGCATCAAAAATGGAAAAAAAAAAATATTTTTTTTTTTCCATTTTTTTATTTTTCGATGATTTTTTTTGTGTGGCTGGCATCGAAAATGGAAAAAAAAAATTAAAAATTTTTTTTCGCCATTTTTATTTTTCGATGATTTTTTGGTGTGGCTGGCATCGAAAATGGAAAAAAAATTAAAATTTTTTTTCGCCTTTGTTTATTTTTCGATGATTTTTTTATGTGGCTGGCATCGAAAATGGGAAAATAAAATTTAAGAATTTATTTTTCGCCTGTTTTTATTTTTCGATGATTTTTTTTGTGGCTGGCATCGAAATTGGAAAAAAAAAATTAAATTTTTTTTTCGCCTTTTTTTATTTTTCGATGTTTTTTTTGTGTGGCTGGCATCAAAAATGGAATAACAAATTTAAGAATTTTTTTTTGCCTTTTTTATTTTTCGATGATTTTTTTTGTGGCTGGCATCGAAAATGGAAAAAAAAAATAATTTTTTTTTCCATTTTTTTTATTTTTCGATGATTTTTTTTGT
>NW_027041612.1:0-18752 GCF_037179485.1 Ochlerotatus camptorhynchus
TTAGAGTACGGCAGTATGAAAATTGAATAGAAGTTGAAAATAGCTAATAAATCATCACACTAAAGCTTCATGTTAGCATTTCCAACCAACTCTGAAAATCGTTAACTTCGCGTATGAAGTAACATAAAAAAAAACACTTTGAATGTAACAACTCAAGGCGGGAGTAGCCGTCAACAATGCTGATGATGGTACAGCACGCAACAACCACCCTACTGCTTTCTCTCTGAGATGATCACGTTGGTCATGACGAGAGGAGCAACACAATAGTTGGGTAAAGAAGAACTGCATTATAACACACCATCGACTGGAAATGCTCTCGCGACGTGGGGCTTTAGGTAGTGATGAAAACGTCGCTAGAACTATTCCACAGCCGCAGTCAGTTTATGAGCAACAAGAGGGACGCACATTTTTGCCTGTGGACTTGGAGACATACTTCAAGTCCCCGCGTACATCGTACGGGCTAGGCAAAAATGTGCGTCATCTTGAAAAACTGTCGCTTTAATGGCCCTTCGCTCATTTTCAACTTCTATTCAATTTTCATACTGCCGTACTCTAACGGAACTATCCACCTACATTCTTCTAAAGATCATTCTCTAGCTAATAAATCATCACACTAAAGCTTCATGTTAGCATTTCCAACCAACTCTGAAAATCGTTAACTTCGCGTATGAAGTAACATAAAAAAAACACTTTGAATGTAACAACTCAAGGCGGGAGTAGCCGTCAACAATGCTGATGATGGTACAGCACGCAACAACCACCCTACTGCTTTCTCTCTGAGATGATCACGTTGGTCATGACGAGAGGAGCAACACAATAGTTGGGTAAAGAAGAACTGCATTATAACACACCATCGACTGGAAATGCTCTCGCGACGTGGGGCTTTAGGTAGTGATGAAAACGTCGCTAGAACTATTCCACAGCCGCAGTCAGTTTATGAGCAACAAGAGGGACGCACATTTTTGCCTGTGGACTTGGAGACATACTTCAAGTCCCCGCGTACATCGTACGGGCTAGGCAAAAATGTGCGTCATCTTGAAAAACTGTCGCTTTAATGGCCCTTCGCTCATTTTCAACTTCTATTCAATTTTCATACTGCCGTACTCTAACGGAACTATCCACCTACATTCTTCTAAAGATCATTCTCTAGCTAATAAATCATCACACTAAAGCTTCATGTTAGCATTTCCAACCAACTCTGAAAATCGTTAACTTCGCGTATGAAGTAACATAAAAAAAACACTTTGAATGTAACAACTCAAGGCGGGAGTAGCCGTCAACAATGCTGATGATGGTACAGCACGCAACAACCACCCTACTGCTTTCTCTCTGAGATGATCACGTTGGTCATGACGAGAGGAGCAACACAATAGTTGGGTAAAGAAGAACTGCATTATAACACACCATCGACTGGAAATGCTCTCGCGACGTGGGGCTTTAGGTAGTGATGAAAACGTCGCTAGAACTATTCCACAGCCGCAGTCAGTTTATGAGCAACAAGAGGGACGCACATTTTTGCCTGTGGACTTGGAGACATACTTCAAGTCCCCGCGTACATCGTACGGGCTAGGCAAAAATGTGCGTCATCTTGAAAAACTGTCGCTTTAATGGCCCTTCGCTCATTTTCAACTTCTATTCAATTTTCATACTGCCGTACTCTAACGGAACTATCCACCTACATTCTTCTAAAGATCATTCTCTAGCTAATAAATCATCACACTAAAGCTTCATGTTAGCATTTCCAACCAACTCCGAAAAAATTAAGTTTTTTCGATCGAAAATTTTCCAAAAGTGCTTTTGAACGAGTTGGGTGTGGTGAAATCCGTGCATTCCCGGTTCATTTTCAGTGGAAATTCCGTATCACAAAATTGCCCACCGATTTTTTTTTTGCCGTTCGACGACGACGGGGGTGCTTTCGCGAGAGTGACGTTTATTCGATCCGTTTCTTTGAACGGCTGTGTTTTTTGTAATCAGTGGTTGTAAGTGTGCCTGCGAATTGCATTGCCTCCTGGGAGGCCTGTTCACCGTGTTAGGATGTCACGGTTTCATCGTGTAGTTCTATCGAGAGTCTTTCAGAGACGATGATTTTTGTTTAACTGCAGAAGGATATAAATCGTCCTCTTACGTATGACAGAATCAGGTAAATGAAGTATCGACCTGAGTGATAAGGTAAGAAGATTATTTTTATGAACGCTAATTAATTTATTTCATAATTCACAACAATACACAGGTGTGAATGATAAGAAGATGCTGCGGCATCCAGATAAGTTGTTCCTCCGCTGAACTATTTTGGGTGTTACTGGAGCTTTCGGTCTGTGTGTGTGTGTGTGTGTGTGTGTGTGTGTGTGTGTGTGTGTGTGTGTGTGTGTGTGTGTGTGTGTGTGTGTGTGTGTGTGTGTGTGAGTATGTGTGTGAGTATGTGTGTGAGTATGTGTGTGTGTGTGTGTGTGTGTGTGTGTGTGTGTGTGTGTGTGTGTGTGTGTGTGTGTGTGTGTGTGTGTGTGTGTGTGTGTGTGTGTGTGTGTGTGTGTGTGTGTGTGTGTGTGTGTATGTGTATGTGTGTGTGTGTGTGTATGTGTGTGTGTGTGTGTGTGTGTGTGTGTGTGTGTGTGTGTGTGTGTGTGTATGTGTGTGTGTGTGTGTGTGTGTGTGTGTGTGTGTGTGTGTGTGTGTGTGTGTGTATATATACATATGTGCGTGTGAGAGTATGTATGTGTGAGAGTATGTGTGTGTGTGTGTGTGTGTGTGTGTGTGTGTGTGTGTGTGTGTGTGTGTGTGTGTGTGTGTGTGTGTGTGTGTGTGAGTGTGTGTGTGTGCCTCTCTCTCTCTCTCTCTATGGTGAGTGGTGGTGTTCGGTCGTCATCAGCAGCAGCAGCAGTGCTTTCGGTGCTTGGCGTTCTCCAGTACAGCTTTATCTGTATTGAACACCCTAATAGTAGCTCAGCATTACTCAACCATTACGACAAAACTTTCCTTTTCAGGACCACCATACCATAGCTTTTTTCTGGACATTTCTCAAGGTAAAAATCGAATATCAGTTCCCATAAGTTTCAATCTTACATACCATGTATTTTGGAAATTTTTCAACAAATGAGAATAAGACTATCAATTTACAAAAGGTCACTATAGAAAATTGCACGAATGTGCCTGCAAAAAGCGCATTCCTTAACACAGATTTAAAAATCGAATTCCCTTCTGCCTCGCCGAACGGTGTTTACTCAATCACCGTGCGTGGTGAATGGTGGTGTCCGATCGTCATTAGCAGCAGCAGTGCTTTCGGCGCGTGGCGTTTTCCAGTACATAATGAAAGGCTGCCCGCAAGCAGCTAGCTATCAAGGCTGCCCACAAGAGCCCTGGATTCACCAAAGAAAGAGGAAGAAGCCGCACCGCTACTGATCGGATTCAGTTGCGCGTCGTGAGCCGCTGTGGGCCATCTATGCCAAGTGCGTCAACCTCGTTCCAAACAACATACAGCTCGTCAGCTTCATCAGCTTCATACACCCTAATAGTAGCTCAGCATTACTCAATCATCACGACAAAAATGGTCCTTTTCTGGACCACCATAAATTTGTTAAAAATCGCCTTCTGCAGTTAACAAATAACATTTTTCATATAAGACCACAGAATTTTGTGGCAATAACGACATGGTGATCGGGGGCTCGCTCTTCCCCCATCGATCGGCCAGTGCACAAAGTCACGTGGGTTTCCCGTGATGGACATACCGAAAATCAGATCGACCACATCTGCATCAGCCGAAAATGGAGACGGAGCCTTCTTGATGTCCGGACCATCACCTTCTAATCGGCGAAATCTGCCTACGCATGGCGCGGATCCAGCGACGGGAGGAGAGACTCGGGCGGCGGTTCAACACACGCCGACTTGAAGATCGAGCGGTAAAAAGGTCTTTTGTTGAGACTTGAGACTCGAGCTGCGGACGTTCCAGAAGGTGGCAGCGTAAAAGAACAATGGACGGCCATCAAGAATACCTTTATAGAAACAAGCGAGAACAACTTGGGTGAGCTGCGCACCCAGAGGAAAGAGTGGATCACAGATGAAACCTGGCGGAAAATTGACGAGCGTAGAGAAGCAAAAGCCACGATAGTGCGGGCGAGAACCAGAGGAGCCAAGAACGAAGCCCGTCAACGGTACTCGGCTGTAGAGAAGGAAGTCAAGCGCTCTTGCAGATGGGACAAGCGAGCGTGGGTGAACTCCCTGGCAGACGAAGGGGAGAAAGCCGCAAACACTGGCGATATACGCCTCCTCTACGATATCTCACGACGCCTGAGTGGGGCAAGGATGAACCCGAGAATGCCAGTGAAGGACACGACTGGACAATTTCTTACCGACCCCACTGACCAGCTGAAACGCTGGTTTGAGCACTTCGAACAACTTCTTCAATTTTCGACGGCCAACCAGCCATCAACATCTCGCCATGATCCGCCTAGGGTGCGGCGCATCACTCGCGTCAATTCCGAGGACCCATCACTGCAGGAGATTGAAGCAGCTATCCGAAGCATGAAATCCAACAAGGCTCCAGGGTTCGATCGCATATCAGGAGAGATGCTCAAAGCTGATCCCATGCTATCCGCAAAAATGTTGCATAAACTATTCTGTAATTCCTGGGACACCGTGACTTTTCCGGCCGACTGGATGTAGGGCATCTTAGTGAAGGTCCCAAAGAAGGGGGATCTGACTGTGTGCGACAATTGGCGAGGCATCATGTTACTGTGTATTGTTCTCAAAGTTCTTTGCAAAGTTATCCTGAATCGGATACAGGAGAAGATCGACGCGACTCTATGACGGCAGCAGGCAGGATTAATCTATATTCTCTCGCACGGACATCACAAACTAACACTTCTTCCTTGTGTGGCACATTTCATTAGGTTCCTAGATTCGCCTCAATGCATTACCAATGCATGAATTTGTATATTGTGTGGCAAGCACAATGATACTCTATGCCCAGGGAAGTCGAGAAAATTTTCAACCCGAAAGATTCCCTCGACCGGACCGGGAATTGAACCAACCGCCTCTGGCTTGGTAACACCGTACCTTTACTGACAAGGCTATGAGATCCCTGTTGAAAACTCATCGGTAATATTAAAACAATGCAGCGGTTGTACTTAAAAGTTGATTTACTTTTTTTTCCTTTATTTTCCGTCGATCTTGTTTTCCGTACTGAATACCAGTGCTACCGACGCCAGGGAGCAAGCTCGCACACATTATGCCCCAGAAATACCCCACAGGCACCGACTAGGATTGAAGCCCAGGCCTTTTGGGAAGAGAGGCAATCACGTTTTCCACTAAACCACCGGTGCCGCAGTTCATTCACTGTTGGTATCGATTCCATGTTCACACAAACGGCACCATTTGAAATATTTAAAGAGTTTTAAGGATATAGATTTTAAACAACGAAAAGAACTAAGCACAAAAACAAGTGTACCGACCAATCGCGGTCCTACATCAACCTTCCGTTCGTGCCCCTAGGCACAGACTCTAGTACTTTTTTTTTTCATTTTCATATATTTCATGTAAGCTTTGGGAACTTATCTAATGAAATTGGGGAAAATTATATAAGAAAGGTTTTGTAAACCTGTTAGATGACTAGAAAAAAAATGGGTCATCTTTGGGTTACGATAAACAATTTTTGATTTAAAAAAAAATATTTTTTTTGCTTCGATATAACGTAACTCGATATAACGTAACGTTGCTTTATATCGAGGTACGACTGTATTTGGAGAAAAAATATGTTCTTCTGATTTTTGCTTCGACTTCTGTTGTACCTCTATGACCCTCCCCTTGGCTAGTTTTTTAACCTGGACGTTGGTGGGCGGGCCTAATCTTATGCTTCATAGTGGAGCGTTGGAGACGGTTGGCTTAGGTCCGGCATCGTTGGCTCATGCCGTGACAGAATAGCGTCATGAACCATTGCATAAGAGAACCAAAGTTCTAGCCTGAAGTGATAGTATCACACTTGTTACTCCTTTATTTGAAAGCCGCGTTGTAGTACGCTTACGTATAGGCACTGACGTTGGGTGCGATACTGGCGGGTTTTGCCGCAAATCACTCTTATTTTTTTTACGCAGATAAATTATTTGGTTTGCAAGGGAATTATACTATTGAAATATTTCAGAAAGTACCCATTGTCTACTTGCGTGACAAGCTTTCGTTGTTGTTTTCATTGAGGTATTACTCAGGGAACAATGTTAAACACCATTTTTGTACATGGTATTGCAACTAATCTTATATGTGCTTCATTTTGATTTGGGAGAAATGTTTGAACTATGGCTCGAGATTTCCACTGTGGTGCGCTTCTATTGTGACATAATCATACGTAATTTTGTGGGACGACATAGTGGAAACGTGTGAGCGTAGTTGGAGCATATACCCTATATAATTTAAAATCAGCTAGGAAACTAACTTCAAAATGATGCATTTTAGTCACTTGAAGGTGTCACCTGGGACGAACTAAAATATCAAGAGCAAATTTTCATTATGTCTTAAGTAACATTCGCACCAATCCGAGAAAAATAAAGTTTTGTTTTGATGACCGAAAAGTTATTCCTATTTCCAAGTAAACACATATAATCTCATAGTGATAGCAATGTTTAACATATTTAGCAGGGTTTTAATCATACAAATGCAAATTGCTAGCTTTCATGCTAAAAAATACTGGTTTTTGAGTCAAAAGTTATTATACGTCGTTTGGTGGCCCCTATTGTTACTTAAGTCAAAGTATATTTACCAGGATATTCGGGAGAATTATCAATTACGTCTCCTTACGTGCAGCCCATTCATCATTTTAGGAGTACCGAAATCATCTTAGCAACAAACAGTTCGATTTATTCACTTTAATAATGAGAAAGCGAAACGACGAACGTACACTTTTCACGGGTTTCTCAGCGCTGTTACTTAAGTCAGACGGCATCTCCATAGAAATTGGGTGACTTAAGTAACATCGAAAACTATTTTGATCGTAAGGTGATTACGTCAAAAAGCAATTTGACTGGCAAATACATTTAAAAATGGGATTTGATCCTATATTCGGACAGTATATAGTGTAATAGCAGGAGAATCGATTGACACTGATAGCTCGACTTTGTTTACCTTTGTTACATTCGACGTAATGAAAATTTGCTCTTGATATATTAAATACACTGGAGTCGCTTTTTACGCGGGTGATACGTACCGCGTAAAAAAAAATGAAAAAAAACCGCATAAAAAAAAACCGCGTAAATTCCGGAATCCGCGTAAAAAAAAAACCGCGTAAATTCCGAAATCCGCGTAAAAAAAACCGCGCAAAAAAAGACCGTGTAAAAAAAACCGCGTAAAAAGCGACTCTAGTGTATAATGATAAATTGTAATTGTAATTGTAATTGTTCAGTGCATAGGCTGTGCCTTCCGCTAAGAAGGCTTATCTAGAGACCAACCCCCTAGTCTATACACCTACTGTCCTTCCCGTTGCACTCGTCAGCTCATGCGATACTCTAGACACACATGGGTGGTCGTATCCGGGTCCTCCCCTGGGTAGGCTCGTGTCCGTCCAGGTTCTGGTACATTAACTTATCTATATGCATGGTAATTATACTTTTAAAACTCACCCTTTGATTATAATGTCGAAAATGCTGAAACTAAATAAAGGTTAGCGATACATATAAGGTGTGTGCTGCGACGGAGTAGTAATTGAAGGAAATGAGGTTCTGATGTGAAGTATAGGTAATTCTAAAATAGGTAAATCAATTAATCATTAGTTGCTAACAGTTACTAATAAATGGGTACGATAAATCACTCATCAATGAGTATTGCCACTCCCACTGAAAAATGGGCAAAACCTTAATCATAAATGGATATTCGATTCCTACCGTGTATTTAAAGCAAAGTTAGGATCTTATCAAGCAAGCACACACCTTTTACGATTCTTATCCTACTTACGGTTTCCTGCACACACGGCTTTTCCTAGATACAAGCTTCGTCCAGTATACATTGGCTGTCTCCAACCGGCATGATCCTTTCTGTCTGCTTCCTCTTGCCGGTGCAAGTTTAAATCTTCTTTTCTTGTTCGAATTTTCTTGTTACTTTTCTCCTGATGAACTTCTGGTCGTGTTCCCATTTGTCCTCAGGCAGTTAATATTAGTACATGATAGGAAGAAAGAAAGAAATAGAACAAAAGTTAAGTGTGAGCCGCATGCATTGGTTACTTATTTGGGTCATGGTGTTGTCTTCCCTATTTATTTGCCTCTATTCTCATATCGCAACGTTTAACTCACCCCCTTCCCTTACACTATTATGGTCGGAAAAGAGAACCCATATTTAGAAATCTATCGCGAACTGCGATGCAGAAGATATTAATAGCAAACTAATCTGGAACTGGTCTAAGACATATAACCCAGTGAGTATTGACACATCACACTGTTGTGAATGAGCACGGACGCGAGATTTACTAGAGTATTAAATACAAAACGCAAATTCAAAATAAAACTTGACAAGACATCGTCAATCCCCTTATTCTTGGGCAGGGTCTGACGATGTGAATCTGATTTTGATCAGTGAACGGGCCCCATATGGTACATTTTCTCACTATGAACCTGTCATTTCCAGCCTATCTGAACTATTTAATAAATGGAAACCATAACATGGGTTACGCTTCCCCTCAGCGGGCCCTCCGCATCCTATCTCTGTCTTATCTCAAATGCCAATGGTTTGAATGTATCAATATATACATTGGAAATGACGTTCAATCAAATAAACCCATAACCCACTCACTTGGCCAGGCTTCAGAATCGTCCAGTGGGCAGTGCGCTCTACACTCCAAGTTCCCTTTCTTTCAAATTCACCCCAAATTGGATATTTTACCCCTTTGAGTGTTGATTAATCACAATGAAACATTGTGATAGAGCACGGACTTGAGGTTACTAGAGTATTAAATAATCTAGGTCCTATTTAGGATTATATCTGAAAAATCCAAATCTGGCCAGAGCCCACCACTCTAGTGTATAATGATAAACCGCGTAAATTCTGATATCCGCGTAAAAAAAACCAAAATCCGCGTAAAAAAAAACCGCGTAAATTCCGGAATCCGCGTAAAAAAAACCGCGTAAAAAGCGACTCCAGTGTATAGTAGACTGATGCAAAATTTAACTTTTTCGCTCCACAGTGCTTAAATGGTTTCAAATCGGGTCGTGATTAGCCTCCAAAAGTTACAACTCATTTGGTTAGAAACAGACTTCGCACAAACCATTTGAAGTTTACATGTAAATTACTATGGGAAATCTCAACTTTTCGTTCATTGCCTTCTAGTCTTTTTCCATATTGAGCTGCAAAACAGCTCGATAGCTATTCTTATAGAAAATTTTCTCAGCTACAACTTTGCTGAAGATCGTTTCTATGTAAAACGAGACAGGAAATAGTTATTAATTATTTAAGAGATTGGTAAACTTATGACATGATCGAGCAGCTGCTCTGTAGGCAACACTGTATTTTGCAGTGTGACATAGTAGCCATAATTTGTGTGTCCTATTCAACGCCCCAGAAACACCAATGTTGCCTGCTGAGCAGTTGATTGAGCATGATCATAAGACATCAGTGCATTGAACCATTAATAACTTTCGATCCTTGCATTTAATCAAAAAGTGGTCTTCAGCAAAGTTGTAGCTGGGAAAATTTCCTACAAGTAAAATTGAAAGCTTTTGAAGCAAACCGATATGGTGAATTATTAGATAGACATGAACAAAAATCTTGGTTTTACCATAGTAATTCCCATACAAACTTCAAATGGTTTGTGCCATCTCAGTTTCTCACCAAATGGGTTCAAATTTTGAGAGGTTAGTCAGGATCCGATTTGGAATCGTTTAAGTATTGTGGAGCGAAAATTTCAAATTTTGCATCACTCTAGTGTATAGGTCAAATTAAAAAACAACTTGAAACACGTTAAATTTCAGATTACATTCACAAGTGCAGGTACTTACGTAAAACTACATAATTCGTATAAAATGTAAGTAAATCATCAATCACTCAACGAATCGATTACGTAAGTAAATATACTTCCAACTAATTAAAAATGGAAAATAACATCAAATTGAGTCGCCAACTAATTCAGTTGAAACTAAACTGTTGACAATTGAAAGCATAGTTAACTTTAACATAATTTTGATAAAACAATCATTTCATCCAGTTCACTTTAAAACAAACAAGTATGAAAGGAGATTGCTTAGAATAAAGATAAAAGTAATAAGCGCAATATTAAACGACATTAAATTTGAAACTGATACGGTAGGCCATATAACAGAGTCGATAGCCATTGCAAATCAACCATCTCTACCTGCTTATTTTCCTAACTTTCACTATTATTGCTGTTACTCTGACTATCCCCTGTTCAACAGCTTTCCTTACTATCTGGTATCGTAAACAGGATTCATTTGACCCCTGTGGTTATTATTCTGTGATGCCAAATCTATACCTCTACCCTGGTGCAGTATGGACAGCGATTTTTCGCTGGTGACTTGGCCCTATGACCCCCTTCTGTGCTTGAAAATGAAAATGAAAATGAAAAATGACTTCTGTTGTACCTCTATGTGCTCTGTCGTGTTCAGTAGTACTTGGTAAATTTTGCCAATCTTCGGCGATAACATCCTCAACTATTTTAGATGTTAACACGAAGTGATTTTTATTTCCAAAATTTTCGTTGAAACTGTCTTCTATTAATTGTATTAAGTTTTCGGGTGCAAGAATTGCAGATTGTTTACCGTTGGGATAAGTTTTGAGAAAGTGCGTTACATCAGATTTCTCATATGCTGGTTACACAATTATAGTTCTGTGAAAATTTGGAAAAAGTGTTTCAGAAATGATTGTAGTCATTGTTGCAATTTTGAAGATTATCTGATTGTGGTAATAGTTAATAGGTCTGAAAGTGGATATAGAAATCTGACGAATCGTCTGCAGAATGTATTGTTTCAGAATCTGAGTCTTGATTGACGGATGAAGGTGGGTTATTTAATTGTGATATTATATCTTGGTCATCTTCTGTACCTGAAACGGAAGATGTTACATAATTATTGGATTAGTTAACATTTATTTCGTTCGGCCGTTTGCTCAACGCGTCGGACACTACATTCGCGTTTCCCTCTTTGTATTCTAAGGGAAACGGCTCTAATGTTGGCCTATGGATCTAAGATTGGGCCCATAGCTAAAAATCAGCTATTTATCAATTTTATATAGATGAACGCGCCATTGGGACGGTACTAATGGATATTTTTGATCGCTATTGAAAATTTAGTCGATTGCTGAATTTATGTATGGGCCCAAATTGGCCGACATTACATCCATTTCCCCTATATCGAATGAATAGTTTTTCAAATCAAGTGTCCATCGTAAAACCCTATCATTTTTGTTAGATTTTTTTTAAGAATGTTAGAGGCTTATGGTTCGTTAGTAGGGTAAATTTTGATCCCTAAAGATACGGTTTGAATTTGTTGAAAGCCCAAACTATCGAAATAGCTTCTTCCTCGACAGTGGCATGTCTAGTTTTTGCGTCATTTAAAGTTCTTGATGCAAATGCGATTGGTTTTTCCACTTTGTCTTGGATTTGAGACAGTACTGCTCCGACGGCGTAATCGGATGCGTCTGTTGTCAGTATGAATGGTTTATCGAATTGCGGAAACGCAAGAGGGGAACTAAGGTCAAGAAGGTCACCCTAACGATAGCGCGTTTTTATATGTAATTCCGTGAATATTTATAGGAGTTTGTGAATCGAATTGTAAGTTTATAACCTTGTCTCCATGTATCATCATTGAAGTTAAAATTAAACCCCATCAAAAAATGTTAATGATTTTTTCAAAATGTCATGTCGAACCTGCTCTAAAAAATGCTACGGGGCAAGAGGGCCACTCTTATGGGGCAAAAAGACCATATGTCTAAAATGAAGTGAAACTGATAAATGTTCATTTCTAAACAACAAATTACTATTCTTAGGTATGACAGCAACTGCTTTTATTGTTTATTTCACTAACATATTGACTTAACGATATATTTTTTATATCTAAAACATATAAACCATGTGCGTCAAAGATTCAAATGGAAACTATTTTTGATACTATTTTATACAGTTTGTTTTCCAAAATTTCACGAAAACAATGTTTATTGGAAACAAAAATGCCCAATTGCGTTAAATTCTGAACATTTTTGTACAATTTAATACATAAATGTAGGGGTGGCACTCTTGCCCCGTATAAAGTTTTTTTTTAGGAATATAATTTTTGATTAAGTAAACAAAATATTTAATAATTTATTGTTATTAATGTATCAAACAACCATCAATAGTGATGTCTCAATGCAAAAATTGTGAAAAAAATAAATTGGAAATTCCGAAAACCTTATTTTATGATTCCTTATTCTTATAAAAAACTAGCTTTTCAATGCATCAACAAAAAGTGATTTCATCGTTCAGATAAAATTAAAATGATTTCATTTTAAAAATATATTAAGGGTGGCACTCTTGCCCCGGGTGACCTTCTTGCCCCTAGTTCCCCTACTTGGTCTGTAGAAATGATTTGTTCTAAAGTCGTAAATGATTGAATGTAGGATTCATCTTGAAGATTTATGTTTGCATCCTTTTTAATATACTTTGTCATTGAACGTGATATTTTGGAGACATCTTTTATAAATCGGCGATAGTACCCAGCTTCAACCAAAAACTGTTTAATTTCTTTCTGTGTTTTCGGTAGAGGCCAACTGATAATCTTTTTGATCTTCTCTGGGTTTGGTTTTACTCCTTCACTTGAAATAATGTGACCAAGGAACTCAGTCTTCCTTTTAAGAAATTCATATTTATCTAACTGTATTTTTAGATTAAATTGTGAAAGCCGTTCTAATACGCAATGAAGGTTTCTTAAATGGTTGTTGAGGTTATACCCGACAATTACAATACCGTCGAGATAAACGTAACAAATTGTGCCTATCAATTCCCCAAATATATTATTCATCGCTCGCCATAGGCGTAGCCAGAGATGGGCAAGGGGAACGACTGCCCCCCCCCCCTAAACTCAGCAACACAAAGGCTTTCGGGAAATGGCGTTCGGTGGAATGGCATTCGGCCAAATTTTTCATAGTAATTTTTTTCGCCCCTCCCTAGCTCGAAACCTGGCTACGCCCTTGTCGCTCGCTGGAAAGTTGTTGGAGCGTTTTTTAGGTCAAAAGGCATTCTGTTAAATTCAAAATGTCCTTTGTCCGTGGAAAAAGCGGTTTTTTCTTTGTGACTTGATGGAATCCGGACTTTAAGTCTAGCGTGGTAAAATAAACTGATTTACCGAGGTTGTCTGGAATCTCCTCGATCTGGGGCATTGGAAATCGGTCGTCAATAGTTTTTTTCATTCAACTTTCTGTAGTCTATGACAACTCTTATTTTTTTCCTGCCTGAAGCGTCTTGCTTCTTTGGTACCACCCATATTGGCGCAGAATACGGGCTAACCGATGGCTGTATGATGCCGTTATCCAGCATTTCTTGAATTTGTTCGTGAACATCCTTCTTAAAGTGATGTGGAAAACGATAGCTTTTTGTATGAATAGGATTATCATCGGAGGTTATGATTTTATGTTTTGTAGCAGTTGTTGCTGTGACTTTTTCGCCCTCTTTCAGCAAAACAGATTGATTATCGTGAAAAACGTTTATTAAGTCCAACGTTTCATACGAGGATAAATGGTCCGTTCTAATTGTTCGAGCGTGGGCTCTAATTGCCGGCCACCAGAGGTTTTTCTATCGTTGTTTCAAACAACGGAGCCACAACTCTGGGAAAACGAAATTTCACTGCAGTAGTACTGATATTCACAGTGCTATCTTATCACGCACTATATACCCACTTTTACGAATTTATGGATTCGGACACACGTATCTACGAAATAGTCCATAGGATCACTCATGCACTACGACCGACGGAACTTCCCGGTTACAAACTCTGGATCGTTTCGGATGTGAACGAAGAAATTATTTTTTGATTGCCTTACACCGTATCACACTTGATTACTTTTAGACGAACGAGCGGACGAAGAAAACACGGGCTAGCTACCGAACGCTCCTGCTGTATATTTGCGACTGAATTCAATTCGATTATGACTTTGCACGGATAGATAATAGAAAACTTACAGTGATCGCGTGCAGTTGTTAAGTAGGTTTGAATTCAATTTTGTTCTAAGGATTCAAGTTTTGCTTATGAATAAATTACTTTATTACTATTCACAAATTCAAATACATAAAGCGAACTATATACATAATCAGGTAAGTATTTCGAAATTTTTAACAGTGAGCGAAATTGTAGTGAGTGTATCAATTGTTTGCTTATCTGACGGAATTTTAACTGTGGACTTCTGTTTTCTCACCTATACAGGCCTGGTTGTATGAAAGTTCCTTTGAATAATTTCTGAAATGTTGGAACGAGCAGTCTCCATCATAACATGTATCTATAGTAGCAATGTGATGCAACTGCTTCTTTGAAGTATAGAATTTCGAAAATTTAAATGATTCGCCTTGAAAAGATATAGGAGTTTTGGTTTCATAATTAATTTTTGCATTCAATTTTGCCATTGTTTCGGATCCCAAGACTCGATCGAAAAATTTATGGAAATCTAATTCGTAGAAAGTAGAAGGTTTGAATAAGCCATTAAAGAAATCTATTTTCCCTTTGGTTTGGGTAATATTTACTCCTGATACATTTTTTATAGATATGACGTTTACTGGTATTGGATTTTCTATGAGTTCGTGTTTGATAATATTTTTATTAGCTCCAGTTTAACCTTTCCTTTCGATACTGGGTGGGTGACTTTCAAAAATGGTAGGTAGTTTAGACTGGCCTCCTTTCTGTGCTTGCCATTTGAAAATTTAAGTCCAGTTCCTCCTCTTCATTTTCATCTTCCTCATTTTAATCTTTCTCATTTTCATCTTCCTCATTTTCATCTTCCTCATTTTCTTCATCTTGTTGCATTGGGTTATTTTCGGTTTCGTGGCTATTGATTTGCCAATTGTTTAGAGTTAATCTGTTTTTAATGGCAGGATCAACTTCCATCGCTTCTGATTTTGGGGTTTCAATTTTATTTGAATTATTAAAATTAAATTTGCTTTGTCTATTGCTGTCATTTTTATGAATATGTTCTTTGGTTTGTCGAGAGGTGTTAGTCTCATTTCTCTTTTCTCCTAGAGCAATACTTTCTTGAGGTGTACTCGTATAAAAACGCATAGGCGTCGTCGTTCAAACTTTTAGGTCTTGTTGCTAGTGCGTGGCCGACATAGAATTCATTTAGCCCTGAGATAAAAGCGGCTAAGGCATCTTGGTCAATGAATTTGGAAATTGCTGGCCAAGAGCCTGCATAATCCTTATCCTGTTTTGCAAGGGTTTTAATATTTTCTACCAAATATTGTGGTTTTTGGTAATATTTGTGTACTGACATTGAGTCGCCTTGCTTATTCTTCCATAGCTTGGACTTGTACGATGATAGTTCTTGTCTATCTCCCAATGAGGTAATTAATATCTTTTTCACTTCTTCAAATGTGCTCGATCTGTGCTAATATTTGTTTGGTATTTAATTTCTGGCAAATAATATTTACTTATATATCCATAATCTCATCACCTGCGGCGCATAATATTTCATATTTTAAATAGGGTGAATGATGACTTCGGCACCCATTTACTGTTTTTGGCAACCAAAATATAAACGTTCATTTCACTGTATTTGCTCACTAAAACGCATTGCTGAATGTATTTAAACGACTCCTTAGTCTTTTGGTTGCAGTCTGATTTTTAGGACTAAGCAAACCTGTTATGTCAGGTTTTTCTCCAAATGAAATGTACGCACTACGAAAATACGGCTGATTTCGAGTTGCTGATTACAGCTTGTTAACACGCAGTTCAAATGGAAAGGTTGCCGAAAAAAAGAGGCACTTACAATAGTCACACTCACCTGAGAAGTTCGGAGCGTAGTAAAAACGCTCTAGTTTTGTACAATTCTGTGTATTGGAATGGATACAATAGCAAGCAGCAGATAAATGTAAACAATCCAACTCACCTTATGTGTGCGTGACGCTTATAAATCGCTAATAGATGTGCAGATAATGCTTAGATTGACAAGAATACGTAAATTACCCTACAATGAGGTAAAAATATGTGTTCGCCCCGTAAATTGGCTCATACAAAAAATGGTGAACAGTTGTTGCAATTTCTTTGCGATTCCTGTGGCAGTTGTTCCATCTACTCCAATGCTGGAAAGGGTTGCTGGAATCAGTGCAGTCGCAATCTGTGTTTTTTGTTCATCAATGTAGCGGTGTGGATTGCCTGACAATAAATTCATACACATTTAATTTTTATCTTTTTTGTAGTCAAAAATAAAACGATTAATTCTTCCATATAGGTTTATTAATTGCTTACTATTATTTTTATTTTTGTTAAGGAGACTTTCAGCCCTGAGCTGGTTTGTCTCCGCAATGCTTACTAATCATTAGAGCACGTTTCATATAAAAAAAGATCCATCACTACCCATTTTTGTAGATATTCTCAGTATGCCCCATTGGGTTGCTCAATTCGCCCCGTGCCTCTTAAAGATGGTACCGTTGTCAACCAATCTAAAAACTGTATTTTAAAAGTCCAAAACAACTTATTTCACACTTTTAATCATCAGATTATAAACGAAAATGATTAAATGGAACTATAGAAGCCTAAGGTTTTAAATTTTGTTGCATTAAGTTACCAACTAATGTGTACATTACTTAAGGTGCTCATTATACCCCTTCCCACCCTACATATCAATTTCCTTCCGTACGGAGGAGTGAGGCGTTCACATTAAACTTGCCCACATTTATATAGGGGTAATTTTTTAACTTTTTGAAGTAGGACTACGTCTGTGATTTCTATATGAGGGTACACTTTGTGAAAACCGAAAATGGCACATGTATCAAAATTATGAAAGATTTTGAAAGTTAATAATTCAGCTGCTATGGTAATTAAAAATAATCATCGATTGCCTGCGAAAAGCGATTTCCCTAACACAGATTTCAAAGTTGAATTCCATCCGGTCTCACCATGTGGTGTTTATTCTATCACCGCGTGGTGAGTGGTGGTGTTCTCCAGTACACAAGGAAAGGCTGCCTGCAAGCAGCGAGCTGCATCCCACACGAGCATTCATAGAAGGAGGAAGAAGCCGCCCCGCTATTGATTGGAATCAGTAGTTCTTCGTGAGTCGCTGTGTCAAGCGCGTCATAAAAAAGAGTATAAACAGAAAGAACCCCGCTCAAATTCCTATTCCTACACAAAACACAAGCTTCTGCTGCAGTTAACAAATAACATTTATTATATAAGACCACGTAGTCCTACGTCACCATTGCGTACAACCTCATAGGGCTGTCTCTTGTTTTTCTACGATTCAACCCCTAGCTTTGTGCCATTAGGTGAGAAAACGACTGTCTGAAAATTTCAGCTCATTCGGATGTAATATGAGCTGGCGCTTTTGATTTAAAATTGATATGGGGCTATTGGGTGAAATGTATGGAGAAATAGCATTCCTACACCCTTTTGTGTATATAACTTGTTCAGCAAATTTATTGGAGGCGAACCAGCCTAAGGCTGAAAGCCTCCTAAATAAAGCTAAATAATAATAATAATTCAGCAAATTCGATTAAGCTCAGAAACGCACGTAGCTTAAACTATAAGGAACAACTTTGCTGAAGGCAGCATCACGATTAAAGTTAGTATTAAGGAAATATTAATTAATTATGTACATTCTGCTCCTATATTGCAACAAAAAAAGGCAGCTTGTGCAACGTATCAACTAGATTACCACTAAAAATAAAAGTTCATATTTTCCACAGGCCAACATCCAGGCTCGTTTCTTTTGGTGCGATAACCACTCTCTGGATGTTTCAGTTCTTTTTGACGTTACATGGGCTGGCGCTTTTGGTTTAATGTTCTTATAGGAGATTTGGTTGAAATTTTCATATACAAAATACTCATATACATTAAAAGGAGAATATATCAATTCAATTAAATTAACACTGTCGAAGATGAACCAGCCTGCGGCTGAAAATCTCCTAAATAGAGATAATAATAATAATTAAATTAACTGTATTCATGATGCAATCTTCAGCAAAGTTGTTACTCATTAATTGAACTTCTAGTTTTGAAAATCTGAATAAAATCGAGAATAAGCAATTTTTTTATGATCGATGGAGTGTAGGAGTTGCATTTTTTCATGTATTTTAACCAAATTCCCCACACAAAATTCAAACTAAAAGCGCCACCTCATCCTACAACCAAATGAGCTAAAACTGTCAGAGAATTGTTTTCTCACCTAAAGGCACAAATCTAGCGGCCGGCCCGTGGAAAATTGGAACTTTTATTTTTGTGGGCCAGTCTAGTTCACATGGGTTTGTTTCGGTTAGTATAGGGTTGAATCATTCCCTCTTAATAACTCCATACCCCATTAGCGGTAGCGTACTTTCTCGAGCTTCTCCTAAATCCTTCAACTGAAGCTAGGATCATGTCGATGATTATTAACATCAAACCGATATGGAATTTTGATTACCGTTGATATCAGATTGTTAATATGTTGTTGATAAGTTCATAAACCAGGGGGATTGTATAGTGATTACGGCCCAAACAATTAAAAAAGAAATGTTTTGCGATTGTCTATGCAGAGGGGGGGGGGGGTCTAAAACCTGTCTACGTAGTTTATGTACAGCCCCAATTGATTTATCTATTAGTGACAGTATTGTGTACTTTATT
>NW_027041613.1:0-34230 GCF_037179485.1 Ochlerotatus camptorhynchus
AAATGTTTGAACGCGGTGGACTTCTCATTATTCGCGCCGGAACATTCCTCATCCCACCACAGAGTGGGAGGTCGTTTACGAACTGAAGCACCTGAAACGGGTTTCGTTTGAGCCTGAAACGCGGAATCAACGATGAGACACGATAGAACGAGATTTCCCTCACCAACCTCTGAGTCAGAGCCCTGATCATCAACTAGGAGAAAGCCGAAGGAGTTGTTACCTGGGGTGATTCGGGAAGATGCAGAAGAAGTTTTCAAGATCTCTGCAAAGGAGCGTCGTAAGCGATCCCTCAGAGACCAATTAAGATTCTCTCCCTCTTGTTTGTACTTCGGGCAATCTGTAAGAGCATGTGGAGTATTCTTGCAATAGATACATTTTGGGGTAGCACGACAAGAACCCTCCGCATGGTCCTCGCCTTACAGGTCACAGCGCGGCTTGTTACCACAGAAGGCTGCAGTGTGGCCTAGCCTTTTGCATTTCAAGCAGTTCATTACGTTCGGTACAAACAAGCGTAAAGGTAGTCGAATCTTCCCAATCACGACGTAATCCGGTAGTACCAATCCGGCGAAGGTCACAAGAAACGAGCCTGACAGTGAGTAGGTTTTTTTTCGTCCCGACGGAAGACACTGAATGCACCTGAATGCAATCCACAATTTTAATTTCAGATGGGAAAAGTTTTTGAAGACGCTAAGCCCATCCTTGCAAAAATCATCGCAAGTCAGACTCGTTTCAGTGACCTCCTCCGGGTAGGTGTGGTGGAGGGTGCAGTGGCGATCGTTTAACCTTAGGATACGTTCCAGTGTTCTTATTGGTGGTCGTACCAAAACCAGCAGAAGTATCCATTTCCTCAGGCAGGAGGAAGGAGGAAGAGTTTTCACTTACGGAGACTCATCGTCACAGATCTCAGCTGGTGAGATTCCGTCGTCATCATCTAAAACATCCATTGCGGGGGCTTAAGCACCACGGCAACAGATTACGAAAGATGCATCTCCGTTTACACGCAATAAAAGGAAGCGAAAAAGAAAAAAAAGAAAAAAACCCGCACACTAAATTTCGGAAGAGAACAACTAGCTGCGCAGAAGAGGGGACGTGGAAAAATAAAACCAAAAACACTATTATATCTAGGGGAAACGCTCCTATAGTTGCGATACGGTAGAAGCGTTCGGTTCCTATAGTTGTGTACGGAGTCTCCATACACAATTATAGGAACCTAACGCTTCTAACGTACCGCAACTATAGGAGCGTTGCACCGACAGACTCGGCTGTCCCCAAACCCCCCCCCCCCCCCCCCATTTCTATTTTTCCCCTCTCATACGCTCTCAATATCATGCGTGATAATAGAGCCAAATATCATGCTTGATATTGATTTTTTAAGCTCCTTTGATATTGCGACACTATTCAAAACGTGTAAAGTTGAAGCTGAGAGTTGATTCGATGCAACAATAATTCCGTTGCAGCTCGTTTTCTTAGAAAGAGAAGGTAAAATAATGCTAACTCGTTTTTCTCTTCACCGATGGCAACCACGAAGCAACTACTGCCAGCCGTTATGGAAGTTTCGGTTGCGGTCGGGTGTAAAGCAAAAATCATGAAACTCAATCTCACCACTTTTTGGTGAGATTTGCAACTGGTGAGATTTAGCTTGATATTTCCTGCTGCAATATCACAGCTTGCAATATCAACCGCAGTTGTTTGCTTGTTAATTTTTGTCTACAAACGTGATCTTGTTCTTTGGTGAGGTTTGATTTTTTATATTTTCCCAACACTGCTTCACACAATGCACAATGTTATTATGTGAACAAAAAGCCGCGGAGAAAATATTCACTTGGAGAAAACGTACCAGAGAACGGATAAGTCGACCGTCTCCACTGATAGCTCGACAGGGAATGGTTCAAAAGTTATGATTAAAAAAAAATCATTTTTGGAAAAAATAGAAAAAATGATCAATTGGACCACCCTAACATGAAAATGGTCACCCTAATGAGAAAATAAAAAAATTAGGGTCCAATATTTTTCGATAAGGAACAAAGGCACCAATTGTTACGAAATTCTGAGAACCACTATATCGTTTTGCTGTATATTTATATATAGTCCATAGCCGTTCGACACATAAAAATGATAAATAAAACGTTCTAAATTTCTTGTCTTTGTGTTTACGTTTTACACATAAATTAAGATTGTGAACTTCCTTTCGGAAGCGAAACAGACATCCGACGGATTTTGCATGAAGCTATTTCACGATATTCCCACTTTACACTCACACTCATTATTTGTCTGCACCTTTTGGAATTTCAATTACTTTTGCGTCATTCATACTTTGACCGCGCTCCGTCGTTTGGTCTCTGTAGTTATTTGATTGGCAATGCAGTAAAACTATTGTAATATACAAGTTCTTTCACACTGTTCATATGACGCTCATTCTCTATGAGTAGGTTATACGACAATTGTTGCGTGTTCTAGTACCAGATAGTGCATCATACAACCTAATATGTAATAATAGCCACGTGTACGATTAGCTGCTACTGAGCCGGATATACGATTGACATATCAATCACTTGAGGGGAAATGCCAAACATGCGACGGTAGCATAGCGAACCAAACTTGAGGTGCAAGAATAATGATTCGTATTTTGGCAAAAAGTTATTCCTTCTGCCTGTGTGATTCTTGTTTACAGGCGGATCACGTATAATCATTCGGCACCAGCGCTTTGATTCGAACATTATTTATGAGTAACACCATGCCAGCTCAAGTATGCAGACCCCTCCTCAAAAAATATCCAGAACAAAATTATTGTTTTGGTAACTTTTCGATGTGCATTACACTTTTAAAATATGATCTATTAGGTACTTAAAGGTAGGTAGGAATAATTATAATTTGAATAGTCTATAGTTTATAAAAATATTAACGTCGATTTGACTATAGGGCTAGCGGCGCCGGTGGTGTAATGGTAAGCGTGATTACCTCTCACCCCAGCAGGCCTGGGTTCAATCCTAGTCGGCACCGCCGGGATGTTCTGAGGCATAACATCTCTGATCACGGGAAGTAAAGCCGTTGGTCCCCGGTTCATGAGTTGATGGGTCGATAGGTGTGGGAACTGCCTCCCTGACGTCGGTAGCATTGGTGCTCAGCTCGGAAATCAAGGAAAAAAAAACTATAGGGCTGTTCATAAACTATGTTGAAATGATATTGCTGATAGAATTGGAGAAATTTTAGACTCCTCTTCCACTAATTTTAGGCAGCCACGAACAGCCATACAATTAAAAAAAGTAAGATGTTGTATCCAAGACACGATCGTAGATTTGAAGTAGGATTACGTGCTCGGTATCAATATTCGGCGACTGTGTTAGGAAAACTGCTTTTTCACATCACGGAAACGCCTCGTTTTCTGATAACAAAATTACGCATTTTCGTGCACAAAACGCATTTTTTGGTTTATTCAATAGATAAAAAAAAACGAAAATTGATTGGAATCATACACATTCAAGATTTTTTTTTTTGCTTTTTCTAGCGTCCTGGAGAAAACCTTACCTTAATTCGAAGTTAATTGGTTAATTGACAAGGTCACGTGGTATTCGGTCATTGCAAGAATTTTTATGTACCACTTCAATTATGTTACGCATTTGACCATAAACGTTTTGTTGCTGAGTATATTATCAAAGAGCTTTGGGGCTGATGTAGCTGGCAGCAGGTGAGCGAACGGTAAATGAAAATTAACTCTTAAACAACAATAATTTATGGTGGTCCTGAAAAGAACCGCTTTGTTGTGATGGTTGAGTAATGCTGGGCTATTAGGTGTTTAACACGGATGAGGCTGGCGAGCTGTATGTTGTTTGGAACGAGGGTGACGCGCTTGGCGTAGATGGTCCACAGCGGCTTACGACGAGCAACTGAATCCGATCAGTAGCGGTGCAGCTTCTTCCTTCTTCTTCGATGAATCGAAGGCTCTTGAGGGCACCTTGATAGCTAGCTGCTTGCGGGGAGCCTTTCGTTGTGTAGTGGAGAAAAATGTACAACGCCAACGCGCCGAAAGAACTACTGCTGCTGCTACTTATGATGACCGAACACCATTCACAACACGCGATGATCGAATGAACACCGTTCAGCGAGACCGGATTTAATTCGATTTTGAAATCTGTTTTAGGGAAAGCGCTATTCACAGGCAATTGGTGATAATTTAAATTATCATAGCAACAGTAGCACATTCATGCAATTTATAATAGTGACCTTCCGAAAATTGATTAAGTTTTAATTGTATCAGATTTGCAGAAAAACTGTTGTTGATAATTTAAATTATCATAGCAACAGTAGCACATTCATGCAATTTATAATAGTGACCTTCCGAAAATTGATTAAGTTTTAATTGTATCAGATTTGCAGAAAAACTTCCTATCGATTGGCGAATTAAGAATTAAAATCCGGCCGCTATGAACAGAGTTACGCTAATACAATTCCACAACATTTTTAGTGACGAATTTCTATGTGAAATTAATTGGAAACAACCCAGAAACACACGTGAAATTTATAAGTCAAATGAATAGTCTTCTTCTTCTTCGCATTTCAAGCTTATTGCATATCGCATATTAGCTTATTGCGTGCTCTCAACTTAGTGTTCTAGATGCACTTCCACAGTTATTAATTGAGAGCTTTCGATGCCTGTACCATTTTTGCATTGGTATAATTGTGTGGCAAGTCCAATCATACTTCTATGCCCAAGGGAAGTCGAGAAATTTTTCAACCCGAAAAATTCCTAGACCGGACCGGGAATTGAACCCAGCCACCTCCAGCATGGTCTTGCTTTGTAGCTGCACCTTTACCGACTGAGCTAAGGGAGGCCCCCTTGTATGTATGTGTGGTTAAACATGACTTTTATGTGTACACATATTAAGTATGAGTCCAACACATAGACATCATTTGTTGATCACACTACATAAATTCATGTGTGGGACACATAAAAACAATCTTTGAAATGTTATCATTGGTCAAAACCTGACCACATTTCGTAGCGAGGTCGATTTTGGTTTTTTGTAATTGCACCCCCAACATGTTGCCGAAAAATGTCAAAAACAATAGTATGCACCGTACACTAGAGCAGGTGTAAAGATCCTGTTGGGAGGTAACATTCATGGAAAACAAAATGGTCATGAGTTATTCTCAAATCGTCAGCGTCAGCGTGACATTTTATCCATTGGGGTTAAAGGGAAGTCTCCTCTTTTGCAACACAAAGTGATAAATGTTCCAACATGGATTTATGGAAAAAAAAATAAAAAAAAAGCGCTCTACAATTACCAATTTGATGACACCAATTGGTAGCATCGAAATGTTTGAAGCATTTGATAAAGTCTATTGTGACCAAATAAACACCGGGCTACCAAAATCAGCTCACATAATCTTCATAAAAAAATTGAGAATCAGTGTCAGTTACTGTCATTATCTTTGTCGATGTCTTTACGTTTGTCAATGCCATTTTTATTATAAATGTTTTGTGGGGCCTCCTTTAGCTCAGTTGGTAAAGGCGCAGCTACAAAGCAAGACCATGCTGTAGCTGGTTGGATTCGGTTCCCGGTCAGGTCTAGGAATTTTTCGGGTTGGAAAATGTCTCGACTTCCCTGGGCATAGAGTATTATCAACCGGTGGAAACTAACGATTTTTAATTGGCTCACTGCTTGACTAGCCTATTGGTTCCAAACAAATCGATTAACGTGCCCCACTCTAGTCGAAATTCTAGTACTACACTATGTTTGTTTTGATTCACTATGAAAGTTTGACATTTAAAATGAGGGGTTCGTAGATTTTCCTATGTTTCGAGTGGTGCATCGATTAGCTTGGGACCGAAGAGAGTACCAAAGCTGAGCTAAAAAGTTGAGCACGTTTCTCAATAAGCTTCAAATGCTAAGAAGAAGAAGTCAATGAATTTGTTGTTGTCAATTCTTCGCTGCACACAGTGTAAGTATTTACGATTTTTTGACAAAACTCAGGTAATCATGACAGATCCTGACGCAGTAGGTGTATTTTCTCTTGCGCGTTGTTTTCAAAAATCAAAATGTCATGATTACCTGAGATTTGTCAATCATGTAAATATATACACGTCGTGAATAGAAGAATGTCAGTATTGTTATAAGTATTTGTGGAAGTATTTTTGTGCATACGTCTTTTTTTATGGTAAGGTTTTGGAAAACTTCAAAAGCCTGGCCTGTAATGTAGCTGGCACGGTGTGGTATCCACTAATTGCCTAGTGCAGCTCCACTAAAACCCACTGTCGAAGACCACATACTCTGGCGATTCGTCCACGCTCACACTCCGGTCAGAATAAATCCGAGGGACACTGTGTGTCCGAACCGATGCAGGTATTTTCTGAAGCAGCCGTGACCAGACTGCGTTAGGTGGAAGATGACTTCTCCGTGTTTTCTTTTCTTTCTTTCCTTTATTTAACGTCGGTCTCTGTTCCGTAATCTAGTGCCAATCACCGACGGACATCGATTGCCATCGATTGACGGCAATCGAATGTGCAGGAAGGCAGCTTCCACACCTGCATAGGATATCTCACCCATTCAAACACACATGGGCCGGGACCAACGGCTTTACTTCCCTTCCGAAAGACGTGACCAGAGATTTTTATGCCTCAGTAAAATCGCACCGGCCTCAGCTGGGATTGAGCCCAGACCCATTGGGGTGAGAAAGCAGTCCCGCTTACCACTACACCACCGGCGCCGGCTGTGTATTCTTTTCACCCAGGTCAAAAGAATCGGTATTAGTCTATGTGTTCATCTACCGTTCTACAGTTTCCTTTGGTTCTGCTTCGTTTCAAGCGCTGCAACCCAGTATCGACGACGACACTATGGTCAGAAGACGCCTCTTGCTACTGCTGGGCTGGGACCAGAGTTGTTCAGCATGATTCTACACACTTAGAAATAACTACTTCTACACAAGACGTTATCCCGAGGGGCACCAAGTAACTCTGCAAATATTTAGACTTGAAATCGACAGCAGTAGAATGAATGAAGGATAAACTGAAAGGCAGGCGAAAAATTTCTCTATCTACCGACCGATCTGAATGCGTAAAAACCGAACGCTAACGATTGAAATAACCGAGTGAGATATTTTTTAGCTCAGTGATTTAAATCAGTTGAATTGGTCACACCAGTTTTACAGTATTTGCGTGACGCTTACGCTTATGTATATATTTTTTTTCTCTGTTCGGGACCTAACACCACTGCGACCAGTAATTTGATCTATTGTAGTATATCCCGTGTCCTTAGTTTAGTGCATGTCGTATTACTCCATCACTTTTGAGAAATGATGAAATATTTGATTTGAAGTGTATCTTACTAATCATTGCAAATTACACGTATGCTATTACTTAGATCTGAATTTTACGCTACGTAAGTAATTCTCTGCGGCATCTCCTATAAATTTACAACGACTTTCGCGTAAATTTTCTGGACGTGTTCAGAGTACCTGTCAGGAAGCAGAAAAACTAGTCTGCCATTTTTCTTGTGCGTTTTGGTTGATTTCTAGTTTCATGACCAATCAATCTTCGTTATTTCAATTATAAAATCTTGTATATGGATGGCAATAGTAATGTTTGGTTGGCAATACGTGACAATTAGATGTATGTTTTTTTTTCTGTTTTCCACGGAAACAAAAACGGATTGCTGTAGTTTATGCTGGTCATGCTGCCCAGACCAGCTGGCTTATATACCGCCATGTTATTGGAACCAACATCTGAAACGTCACAATTTAAGTGTGAACTGCAATAATGGCGTGACTGGATTGTCTTATTTATATCAAATGGAATTATTTTCCCTTTTATGCCATATAAATGGTTGACTTTGTGGTAGAAAATCAGAAAATAATGCTCTATGAGTTCTTAGTTTATGTTTCACAAAATGTAAGCAAAAATATTAAGAATATCGGAAATATCAGTCACGCCTTTTTTGAAATTCTGGCTTGAATCTTCTATTTGTTTACAAATTATGAGCTGTCAGTGGGGCCCACGATTCGCGGGCCCGCAGCGATGTTAGCTCTCGTCAAGGCAAGGCAAACAAGATAGGGTTGCCACCTAGCTGGCCCAGACCGATAGAAGACGTTTCTAGCTTATATTCAAGCTAGGCCCCTATTAAGTAACAGTGACCAGAAATGACGCTTGACTTGACTTACATAATCTACCGAAAATGTCTTAGTTACTTAATAGTGAAAATTAATTGTGTAATACTTCTTATATAATTCAACTTTATTAATAGCTGTAAATATAAGATCTCTTAATTTTGAGTGTATTGGCTTGGAATAATTCCAAAGTCAGCCAGGTTTGGTAATAAAATTTAATCCTTACTAAAGCAGACCATCATGGTACAAGTAAAAAAAAAATCTGAACACGTGTAAGAATATGCTAAGGATACGTTAATTTTATGTGTTCTAGATTTAGCTTAAATTAACGTGTTTTTTTTCGAACTGTGTAGTTTAATCAACGCACTGAATTTGTGAATCCGTAATGATGACGTTTTGACAAATAATGATCAGCTTTAAAACAGGTGCCGCCCGAATAAAAATTTACCATGCCTATTGTTACAATACAATAAAACCTTTTGTAGCAACAATAAATGTTATTGTCAAAAAACAATAAAAATATAATAGAACTTATTGTTATGTACAATATAATCCATTGTTAATGGGACATTTATAATAAAAAAGGGGGGTTGATAGTTACCGTAACCATAAAAAAGTCAATTTTTTATCGAACAAATTTGATCTCATTACAATAAATTTTGTTGTTTTTTTTTTATTGTGCATAATTTTGACATCATTGAATTTTTTGTAAACTTATTGTGGTGACTGTTTGATTATTTGACCAATACAATAAGATTGATTGTCAACAATAGAATCTATTGTATTTTATTGATATTTTATTGTAATTTTATGGTTATTTTTATCCGGGCGACTAAAGTAAAAGTATGGACGTCTGCCAAAAGTTGGTTCAATGTTCGATTGGAACAAATTTTGTTCAGTTTTGTGGTGACAGCCTTCCATACTTTTACTAGAGTGCTTTAGTGCAGCGGATGAGCTCAATACACTCGAGAAAAGTTAACACGTCATTGGATGCTCGAGAGTTGGCGACACCATGTCTGGCAGCCGTTGTGATGTATTCAAATTAATGCATTTTATCGAGAAGCGTGCTTCTGTTAGAGTTGAAAATATTCCAAAACAAATCATAGCTTTATTTGTCGGAAAAAAAATGCATTTAGAGAAGTCCCCTGCTTGGGAAGCTCGAGCGTCAAAAGTGCGGGTAATTTTTTCATGAATTTTGCTTACCGTTTTTATGATTCATTTGGCATTTTTACAACTGAGGTTATGACCGAGAGTGACAAGAATTATACAGTGGAATATTGGAGGAGAAAGAAACAAAAATGTGTCTCCGGTGTAAAATGATGCAAGGCGTTTTATTTTTGCGTTTTTATTTAAACACTGAATTGATTGACTTTTCTGACGTTTAAAACACGCATACTTGCGTAATCACATATTTACACTTTTGCTACAGCCAAGAACGTTAGTTGGTTACCCGCATAAACTGAAACCATAACTTGACCTTACCGAAAATGGTTAAAAATTGTTTATAATCCCTGAACATTAACTAAAATGGTTATACAACATTCTATGAACGTTTGTGCTGTAAAGTTTGAACCTTTTGTATTATGGTATTTTAGAAGTGGACCTTACAAATAATGGACTGTTAAGAACCATTACCATTCAAAATAGTTGTTTTCTCCATACATTTTCGGAAAGAGAACTATATTAGAACCTTTTTACTTAGGTTTTGAGAACTTTAATTGTATTGGTTATGGTAGTCAGTAAGGTCCATGGATGGTTTTGTATTATCGGTCAACGTTACGTAGAATATATCGCGAATTGGTAATCATTAATTTACAAGCAATCAATTCGAAATATATTCCACATAAAGTTGGAACCATCCAACCATATCTAATACCATTAAAGTTATAAAATCATAAATAAAAAGGTTCTAATATAGAGATTTTCACGTTCGGTTGAATTGGTGCGATATGTGAGATCGTGTTAAAAAATATCCGAGGAAAATACATAACAAATCGATGTCAAACTTATTTTGACAGATCTACTTTCATACATTTTAAAGGTTAGCCAGAGGAAAATAATAAACAACTTTACACGGCGTTGCTCCAGCTAGTGTGCGTGCGCTACTAATTTCTATAATTCCTTTTCCGAAAATGTATGGAGAAAACAAGACAACAAGAATTTGGAATGATAATGGTTCTTAACAACCCATTATTTGTAAGGTCCACTTCCAAAAAAATGTATCACACAAAACATAACAATTTCAGTTAAAGTTTAGCATGGATTATAAACAATTTTTAACCATTATTGATAAGGTCAAGTATAGTGCGGGTATAGTAATTCTCAATTTCAGGTCATCAATACTCTCGACATAGAATGGACTATAAAGACACATAGAAAGTTCAGTACCTCAATTTTTGATAAACTGAACTCAATGGAAACGCGTTGGGTTATATTACCTCAGACCGTCTTCCTACCCTAATAAAAAATAACCATAAACGAACGATAACCCAAATCATTAAACTATTCCACAAATAGTTTGGATGATACCCAGAACACGTCGTTAAGCAAATTAACCATACAATTTTTATTAGGGTTGCCGGCTTGTTTCAACTCTCTTCGCTTTAATTTTTTTTTAGGAATTATGGAATCATGATATTGTATACATGTTAGTTACAAGAAGAGGTTCAAAAGTAAGCGTTTGACTCATACAATCTATCAATTTAGTATTCAGTAAGTCACAATCAATGATTTTATGATTCGTAAACATTCCAAAATGTTTGTATTGCCCAGTTTCATCTCGTGCGAACCCGAAATTTTTGTCAGAAATGAGTACAAACCTTGACCAGTGCTAATTTAAAACAAACGATCAAACGACATTTTCCAGCAAACAACCAGACCCAATCTTAATAGCTGATCCAAGATGGATCTAATGCCTTGTTCAGACTACAGAGTTGTAACATGTTATAGCGCTATCTTGAGGGTGGTTTCTGTTTTGCAACTATTTGACAACCGTTATAACATGTCAGTGCTAACATTTGAAAACGGCACAAAAGCCATTTGTAAACAAATGGTTTGTGGGCCCTTTACTCACTACTTGAAGTACACCCACGCGACACAACAGCAACATCGGGTAGGGGAAATTTTCCCCTTCCTGACGATGCTGTTGGTTTGCGTGGGCGTTCTTCGGGTAGCGAGTAAAGGGCCCACAAACCATTTGTTTACAAATGGCTTTTGCGCCGTTTTCAAATGTTAGCACTGATGTTATAACTCTGTAGTCTGAACGTACTATGAAACGCTTTCCAGACCTCCATATAACAACATGTTATAACGGTTGTCAACTAATTGAAACACAGAAACCACCATCAAGATAGCGCTATAACATGTTATAGCTCTGTAGTCTGAACGTACTATAAATAACTATAAACACACGTGGTGTTTGACAAATATAGAATAAAACTAGATCCAAGAGGGAATTTTACTGAAACAGTTTATCACTATCTCTATTCGCACGGTACACGCGATGATAATAGACGAGTGCACGGATGGATTTGAGTTCAATCACTCGACAAAAAGTGACACAAAAGCGGGGCCCTGTTTACTAAAAATGAACACATGAATAATACTCGCGTAACATTTGAAACGGGGCTATTAACTTTTGTACACAAAACTTGTTGAGCCCTTTTCACGCGAACCGAATACGCTCACGCAAACTAACAACACCATCAGGTAACCTATAGCATAGACGAGTGCTCGGGTGAACTTTTGTTCATATATTGTAAAACAAAATTGACACAACAGCGGGGCCCTGTTTACTAAAAATGAACACATGAATAATGCTCGCGTAACATTTGAAAAGAGCCCATTAACTTTTGAAAACAATTTGCTAGGTCCTTTTCACAAGAACCGAAGTACGCCCACGCAAACCAAAAGCACTATCGGGAAGGGGAGAATTTTCCCAACCCGATTGTGTTGTTAGTTTGCGTAGGCGTATTTGGTTCGCGCAAAAAAGGACTTAACAAGTTTTGTGTACTAAAATTGATAGACCCGTTTCAAGTGTTACGCTAGTATTATTCATGTGTTCATTTTTAGTAAACAGGGCCCCATTGTTGTGTCACTTTTTTTCAAGAGAGTGAACTCAAATCCTGGGTATTGCGAACTCTGTCGGTTTAATTTTTCAAGTGAGCAAGAAAACATCTTGAAAATCTTTCGAAGCTTCAAATTGTTTAGCTTGAACAGCTCACGAAATCGTATATATATATAGCGGCGCCGGTGGTGTAGTGCTAAACGTGATTACCTCTCACCCCAGCAGGCCTGGGTTCAATCCCAGTCGGCGCCGCCGGGAAGTTCTGAGGCATAACATCTCTGATCACGCCTTCCTTCGGAAGGGAAGTAAAGCCGTTGGTCCCCGGTTCATGAGTTGATGGGTCGATAGGTAGGGTCCAGGTGTGGGAGCTGCCTTCCTGGCACGTCGGTAGCGTTGGTGCTCAGCACGGAAAACAAGATCGACGGAAAAAACAAACCAAAGGGAAAAAAAAATCTCACTGCAGTCTGAAAAATTATCGAGAAAACACACCCAAGAAAAAATCGACTAAGTCCACGTAAACAGTACAACTAAACTGTCATCAGATTGAAGTTAACCCCGACGGTGCAAAACCTAATTAGTAAAATGAATATATGTTCAAGTATTTTTGTTTTAATGTGTGTTCAAATGTTAGCTTGTATTGATAGTAAGATTACAAAATTAATTTGTTTTCAAGCAGCCATGGGCGTGAAAATGGAGGATGTTATAAATTTGTATAAATTAATGTGTTATCTTTTAGACGCTGAAATCTCTTCGAGTGAATGAAACATTTATTTTTCGCAACATTGTATAGGTATAAAGTTCATTATCAGGGCTTAAACGCATCGCTAGGTTTTCAGAAGCGCTGCAGATGAAACCTGCGTGCCAAATGTGATTGATGCATAAATGACGTAGCATTTTAGGGTGACCAGCCATTTAGAAGAATACGCTACAAGGAGGAGGGGGTCCAAATGTGATGCTTAATTTAGCGTTTAACAAACGTTTAACCTTTGTTTATGTTGCATGAAGAACCAAATATGGCACCAAAATCCCCTTGTAGCATATTTTCTACATGGCTGGTCGCCCTAAAATGCTACATCTTCGTTAAAAGGAGTGAGATTTGAATTTAAGTATGGTAAGTTGAAGGTTATACATCTAGTATATCTGAAATATACTGATATCAAAAATTCATACAAGCGTTCAATTGTTATTTTTTTTTAAAGTGACAGTAACTCCGAATCATCCTGTACTGATCGAATATAGCAGAACGTCCCATTTAACTTTGTTTTTTAGCCTAATTACTTTTTGACGTAAGCACCAATACAATCCAATTAATCCGACTTTGTTACAGATTACATGTAACATGTGACATGTAATATGTTACAAGTAATATGTAACAAAGTTGGGTTAATGTTACATTGCATTGTAAGCTGCAAGTGTTTTCTATTTATGGATCAAAATTATAAATAAATTGACATGCTACATGTTACAAGTCACATGTCACATTTTTCATTTCACATGTTACATGTTACATGTCATATTTCACATTTCACATTTCACATGTCATATGTCACATGTGACATGTTACATATAATATGTATTAATTAATTTACTTATTTTCTTTATTTATTGATCAACCCGATTTGTGCCTTCCTCAAAATTTACGTTTGCTCGCTTTCTACACTCTATATACAATTCTCACACTGCCATATTCTAACGGAACTATCAACTGTAAACTTTCGTCTTCTCATCTGTCGTATAAAATGACCATCTGACGTCTGATATTTGACGTTAAGCCACTATGTTATTTATATGTTTCATCTGATTCAGTACACTGAAACCGATAGTAACTCAGAGATTAAGTTACTTTTACTCAGTTGTGAGTCACTTTTACTCATTCGCATGGAGACATTTCTAAAAGCGTAGGTCACTCTGCGCATGAGTAACCTAGAGTCGGTGTATAATGAGTCACGCCAAGAGTGAAGCCAAGTCTACCTATTGAACTGTCAAACCAGCTACCTATCGTGCAAAGTAAACAAGCATTACGATGCTATGAAAGGTCCACGAAAGGTATTGCAATTAAATATTAAATATAACCGAAGAAATGATCATATACACGCAGTGAGCATTACATTTGTCATGCGATACGTTTTGTATTTTTCCTTAAGATAATTCCACAAAATCACTGATATAATGATATACTACAGCCGTTATTTTTTCCTCGCTAGAAGTCATTTGTCCTTTTAAGCAAGTAATATTACACCATATTTTCGACATGATTGTAGTGCATCCACTTTGACGTGATATCAAAATTATTTTTTGCTGTGTAGAGTAACCTACACTTTTAGAAATGTCTCCATACGAATGAGTAAAAGCGAATCACTCTTTGAGTAAGATTCGTTTTCAGTGTACTTGCGGAAGTGATTCCAAACTTTTCTGGATTGACTCAGTATTTTTCAAAGAGAATCAATGTTTTTCTGAAGTGAATCAGTACTTTACAAAGTGATTTTAAACACTTCTGAAGTGATTCAGTATATTTTGAAATAATTCAAAACATTTCCTAAGTGATTCAGTACCTTCAAAAGTGACTCCGAACATTTCTACAATGATTGACTATTTTCAGTACCTTCAGAAGTGATTCCGAAAATGATTTCATTTATTACGAAGTGATTCTGTACTTTCAGAAGTGATTGGAAACATATATGAAGGGACTCAGTACATTCCGAAGTTAATCCAAACTTTTCTGAAGTGATTCAGTCCTTTATGAAGTGATTGCAAAGTTATCCAGTGATTTCTTACATTATTCAATACTTTCCGAAGTAATTCCGAACTGAAGCGATTCAGTCCTTTTCGAAGTGATTCTGATCATTTCTAAAGTGATTCTGTACTTTCCGTACACAGCAAAAAAATAATTTTGATATCACATCAAAGTGGATGCACTACAATCATGTCGAAACTTTCATGTAATTTTTATGACCACATAAATAAACAAATGAAGTAAAAGCAGCGTAATGTCAGTTCATGCATTGTATTAATGATAATTTTGTCCTTTTTAGCAAGTTTACACCATATTTTCGACATGATTGTAGTGCATCCACTTTGACGTGATATCAAAATTATTTTTTTGCTGTGTAGCGATTTTGGACTTTTTATGTGATTTCGAACTTCGAAACTAAATTGATTATGATTCAAAACACTTCTAACGTGAATCACTGCTTACGAAAGTAATTCCAATTACTTTGACACATTTTATTTGAGTGATGCTAAACTTTTCGTGGTGATGCAATATTTAAATGAGTGTTACAATACTTTTCTATGCTAGCTCATATTTATGACGGTAGTGTAGGAAGACCAAAATGTTGTTTAATTTAATCGCACTCTGTACATTATGCTATCATAAAAAATTGACGGGATGAGTATACTTACAAAATTTTTCACGGACTCCTCGACTGAACCAAGTGATGTATTAAGTTGCTCCTTGATCCTGGTCATGTCGTCTTTAGTCACACTATACCGAGTAAATTCGTATTTTTGGTTGTTATTGTGATGGCATGGATTGTACCAGTAGGAAACGGGGGAACCACCGTTAGGTCGAGTTTGTACTATTGATACGAAGTATAGTAAAATTGCAACAATATCAGAGATCCCTGCAATAAAAATTAATAAATATCAAAAATGAGTTATGAAACTAATATACACTAATTGAACACATGCTGTTATACTATCAGAAGACCCAAATGACATAATGATGAGAATCCATTTAAAAAAATTGGCAACGTGATAAACTTTTATCCGTTTCTGCGGACAAAAGTATATCACCCCATTAACTGTTGTGGAAAACTGATGTTCTGTGCTTTTTTCCGCAGAGTAAATTCCCAGAATGGACAAAAATATTTTTCCATGCTATTTTATTCAGATGGATCATTGTGTAAGAAATCCTTAGCTAACATATTGCTACGCACTTGAAACAAATTCCAAGTCTTAGGTGCTTAGATCTTAAATTCGGCATTTCATTGTTCGTCTTTTTTGAAAAGAATAACTGAGATCAGTGCATCATAATACTGTCTTCTACGTTATTGTGATGCCAATTACCAGGATCCGTATTAAGCAGTTTTTGGCAATTTTATAGGTAGTGGCGCAGGTGATGTAGTGGTAAGTGTTATTTCCTCTCACCGCAAAGGGCCTGGGTTCAATCCCAGTCGGTGCCGCCGGGATTTTCTGAGGCATAAAGGGTGATACGGTCAAAATTTGGTCAATATCAACTTGACGTATTTCTTTCAATTTTGCATTTAAAAAACCTGAACACCCCTCATTTTGAAGGTGTGTGTGTGTAGAATGTTGCTCCTATTTTGATTTTGGAATTCACTCTTCAGTTGTCAAAATGCCGTCCAAGCAAGAAGAGCAGCGTATCAAAATTTTGCTCGCGCATCGCGAAAATCCGAGCTACTCGCACGCAAAGTTGGCAAAATCGCTAAAAGTTGCCAAATCAACCGTTACAAATGTAATTAAAGTGTTTGGGGAACGTTTGTCGACAGCCAGGAAGTCTGGATCGGGGGGAAATCGAAAACCGGAAGCCGCTGAGACGACAAAGAGAGTTGCCGGTAGTTTCAAGCGAAACCCTAACCTCTCTCCGAGATGCCGCAAATAAGCTGGGTGTATCGTCTACAACCGTGCATCGAGCCAAAAAACGAGCCGGACTATCGACTTACAAGAAGGTAGTGACTCCAAATCGCGATGATAAACAAAATACGACGGCCAAAGCGCGATCCCGGAGGCTGTACACGACGATGCTGACGAAGTTTGACTGCGTGGTAATGGACGACGAAACCTACGTCAAAGCCGACTACAAGCAGCTTCCGGGACAGAAGTTTTATACGGCAAAAGGAAGCGGAAAGGTAGCAGATGTTTTCAAGCACATGAAACTGTCAAAGTTCGCAAAGAAATATCTGGTTTGGCAAGCCATCTGTACCTGTGGCTTGAAAAGCAGCATTTTCATAGCTTCCGTGACTGTCAACCAAGAAATTTACGTGAAAGAGTGTTTGAATAAACGTCTGCTGCCTTTCCTGAAGAAACACGGTTGTTCCGTACTGTTTTGGCCGGATTTGGCATCTTGCCATTACGGTAAAAAGGCCATGGAGTGGTACGCCGCCAACAACGTGCAGGTGGTTCCCAAGGACAAGAACCCTCCCAACACGCCAGAGCTCCGCCCAATTGAGAAATACTGGGCTATTGTCAAGCGGAACCTAAAGAAGACCAAAAAAACTGCTAAGGGCGAGCAGCAGTTCAAGGCAAACTGGCTTTCTGCGGCGAAGAAGGTGAACAAGGTGGCTGTACAAAATCTGATGGCAGGGGTCAAGCGTAAGGCCCGGCAATTCGGATTTGGAAAAGCGGAAGCCTAACTGAATATTTTCCCTGAATTTTATACGAATTGAACTTGAAAAAGAAATTTAATTTGATTTTTTAAATAAACGATTTCACCGATTTACACGCGTTTTCCCTTGACCAAATTTTGACCGTATCACCCTTTAAAATCTCTGATCACTGAAGGAAAGTAAAGCCAAGGAAGACGTGACCAGAGATTTGTATGCCTCAGAAAAATCCCACCGACCTCGGCTGGGATTGAACCCAGACCCATTGGGGTGAGAAAGCAGTCACGCTTACCACTACACCACCGACGCCGGCTATCATAATTAAACATTCTACAGTATTCTACATTATTAGCTTCTGCTTTACTAATCCTGAAAACAAATCGACCAATATATAAAAAAAGCTGCCAGAGGGTAGAGCTTACATATTTTTTTTTTAATGGTTCTGATTAAGGATTCAATCGTGAACTGTTGAGGTGCCATTGTCTTCGTTCGGTTTACCTGGACAATATATGAGGCTGGTTGATAAAGAAAAAGTCATAATTCTTTTATTCGATGTTTACCTTGCAGAACAAGCCATCACATTGCATTAAAATGCAAAACAATGTAAATCCATCTGTTTTTTTTTTTCCTTTGGTTTGTTTTTTTGTCGATCTTGTTTTCCGTGCTGAGCACCAATGCTACCGACGTGACAGGAAGGCAGCTCTCACACCTGGACCCTACCTATCGACCCATCAACTCATGAACCGGGGACCAACGGCTTTACTTCCCATCCGAAGGAAGGCGTGATCAGAGATGTTATGCCTCAGAACATCCCGGTGGCGCCGACTGGGATTGAACCCAGGCCTTCTGGGGTGAGAGGTAATCACGCTTACCACCACACCACCGGCGCCGTTCGATCCATCTGTTTTGAACAGTAGTGTGATTTTATGTGCAATACATTTGAACAGTGTTATTTTTACAATTACTGATAGCATGATGTATGGATATTTGAACACTTTGGTAAATTAGTCGGTTTTAAACCAAGCAAAGATAAACATATTTGGTAGGCTAGTTCTGTACAAATAAGAGCCACCAGCGGTACCACATATGTTTTTCGAAAATGATTAAATTGCAGATTTCACACCTTATTTGCGTCCTCGCTAAAAATAAGTACACAGGACTCACATGAAGTGTGAAATCTGTAATCGAACCATTTTAGAAACAAACGTATTTGGTACTGTAGTAGTGCTGCTTTCAAATAAGTTGATTTGTCAATTTTCAGGTCTGTGAAAAATAGTTCTGTGCAATTATTTTTTGTGTAAGAGTGGTGAAAATGCGCAATAATTTCGTCCGACTCAACATTTTCATACGAAATAAACTGGCGTAAGCCATTACAAATCATAAAAAGAATTTTAAAAAGTCAGTTGAGAATTGAGAAATGTTTGTAAATAAGCAATCATCCTTACATTAGTAGAAACATTACATTTGTTTGAACAAACCCGTTTAAAAAAGAGAAGTTATGTGCGGGTTCTGCTTGAGCGGAAATCAGTTTAAAAACCTACCAATTCCTCTTCAGGGAATAAGTTAATCCAAGGATAACCAAAGGAACTGTATTCTTGTTTGTTTTCGGCGGTATCTGTTCCGCAAGCGAGTGCCAGTCATCGCCGCCACACCTGAACCCTATATATTGAAACCATGGACTTATCGCACACATCGATCGAGACCAACGGCTTTACTTCCCATCCACAGGACAACGTGACCAGATATATTACACCTTAGATAATCGCAACGACTGAACCCTTTGGAATTAGAAAGCAATCACCCTAAACAAATAAAAGAAACTTTACATCTAAAAAGTTAGACGTGCAGGAAATTTTTTGAAACACTTTGGATGTTCATCAATTTATTGATTCATTTGTGTCAAATATAGTGTCTTATTATTTTCAACCCAAAATTTTGCATCTTAAAGAAGAAAAAATCGTTTAAAAACGTCGATTACCAACTGGATAAAATATACAGTGCATCCAGTAATTTCCCATACAGCTGTTCTTATACTAAAAGAAACCACACGCCCACAATTCAAATAGATAAGTTTCTGAAATCTTAGTTGCTGGTTCGATGACGGTATCAAAAAATAGTTATAAACCCTTTTTTCATTCAAAATCTATAAAACATATTGTTTGTAAAAATTGATGGTTACACACAGCAAAAAATTAATTTTGATATCACATCAAAGTGGATGCACTTCAATCGTGTCAAAAATATGGTGTAATATTACTAGCCAAAAAGGACAAAATTATCATTAATACAGTGCATGAACTGACATTACGTTGCTTTTACTGCATTTGTTTATTTTTGTGGCCATAAAAATTACATGAGATTTTCGACATGATTGAAGTGCATCCTCTTGAATGTAATATTAAAATTTATTTTTTGCTGTGCAATTAATAAACAAACAACTTATTTTATATTGATGGACCCATGTTAGACCCATAGTTCCAACTTCACTACTACTACTTAATCAGTTTAAGTGATGCATTCAAAATGTATAAATATACCACTGTGCGGAAATACAAAACAAAATTTAATTAAACAATAATGGGACTTTTATTATTATTATTATTATCCGACAGGTTTGTGCCGAAGGTTCTCAGAATACTTTGAAATTTTGCTCAGAGGTGTAGTTTATGATCATATGAACGAAACAAAAATTCAAATTTAGGGTGGTAATTTTTCCGGAAAACCTTTAGTTTAATACTTCGAAGATACATAACTCATTGTAGATTAAATGTTTTATAGTAAAATTATAAGGAAACATATTCACGATGAAATCACAAAGAAAAGCAGGAAAAACACACTTTCTGAGCAATGATTTTTTTTCAAATGCGTTTCTGAGTTATGATTATACAACTAACTTCCCAGAAAATTTAATTTTAGCTTATACATAGTAAAAACATTGAAATCGTAAGGAAATTATCTCAGCATTCCATGATCTGAAAAACTCTTTCATGAAAATTTTTACGGTTTAAGAAAATTGAAAAAAGCAGATTTTTTTTTCCGAATAGTGATTTTTTTCTAAAAGGCAATGATGTTGCATGACAGTTTCTTTTCATTCACTGTTAAACAAATTCAGGGTGGTCTCTCCCACCATTTTTGGGTAATAGATTTTTAAAGTGACACATGGGGAAGTATGTTTTAAAAAATCATAAAATTGCCTACAAGACAATTTCTGCAGTATATAATTGTTAAATTTAATTTTTCGTTGACAATTGTTGATAATCAACACTTGGTGATTATAGGGTGTCATTTCACGTAATTTTTGCCTTAAGGAGGACATACACACTTAGAAATTATCGCCGACTTCGGTAATTTTTTACCGAAATCTGAACAGCTGAACGTTTCGGTAAAATTTATGCAATTCAATTAAATTGCTTTTCAGCTACTTTGAAACTAAATCTCCACTAAAATGACAAGATTTGATTAATTAAACAAGGTTTAACATGTTTTGATATTATTTTCAAATTCAATAGCCTTTAAAATGAAGGTCAAAGTTTTACCTTTAAGTTTTCGCTGATCTGATTTCGGTAAAATTTACCGAACATGGAAACAAAATCTTAGTGTGTAGTGTAGCAGTGCGTCATGTTCGGGAAAATCGAAATAGTTGAAATTAAGCCAGTGGTGGCTATATACAATTTTCATACTGCCGTACTCTAACGGAACTATCAACTCTATACTTTCATCTCCTCATCTATCGTATAAAATTACCACTTTAAGTCTGTTATTTGACGCTTAGCATCTTCAAGTTGACATTAATATTTTATTAACCTGCAGCCAGACATCATAAATTTTTCTATTAAAATTGTGCCAGAACGTCTAGTTTTCTATAGTATAAATATTAGTATAATTTCTGGATACACTGCATATTGGGGTGCTTCGTTATGAAAAAAGTGACGAATTTCTTATAGGTCACCCTTCAGTTTGTTGCATTGCCTCAAAATATGAACCTCTTGAAAAAAAATTGTTAACATTGATGAAGGTTTATAATCGCGTAAAATATTTGAAATGTGTATGGGAATTACTATAGAAGAATTAAAAAAAAAACACGTAAATCGCTCTAAACCGTCCAAACATTGGAGAAAAAAAACAACATGTTGTTGCTATGGCAAGGACCAAAAAGTATGTTGTTGTTACGATCAGTGTTACAGCATATCAAGAAAGATATGCGAGAAAATTACGAAATGTGGTAAATTGACAGATATGTGCAAGACAAAAACGCCAATTTCAGCATATAAACAACATAATTGTTGATCATTGTCAACGTTCGGAAAACTACAACCAAAGTTAGAGCAATGTAAATGAAAATCAATAATTTCCCTTACTAATTCACCAAAATCTCCATACAAATTTCAAATCATTTGCGCGACCTCTAAACCTTCATTAATCTTTACCATTTTGAGCACAGGCTCATATTTTGAGGCTATTAATAGAACTGCAGGGTTGCCTATCAGAAATTCATCTTTTTTCAAAATGAAACACCCTATCAACAATCAATACGAAACTATCGATTTTCAATTGGCTCACTACTTGGCTAGCCTATTGGTCCCAAGCAAATCGATTAACGTGCCCCATTCTAGCCGAAATTCTAGTACTACACAATGTTTGTTTTGATTTGCCATGAAAGTTTGACATATAAAATGAGGGGTTCGTGGATTTTCCTATGTTTCGAGGGGTGCATCGATTAGCTTTGCACCGAAGATAGTACCAGAGCTGAGCCAAAAACTTGAGCACTTTTCTTCGGGACCTACTAGTCCTAGAGTTACCTCTATGACCCTACTGCATATATAATAGAGTTTTTGAGTAGTTTCCTTTCTTTCAGATGGAGATGAACTAGCCCGTGGCTAAAAATCTTCTAAATAAAGTTAAAATAAAACTCTCTTCCAGATTCTAATTTTTGGGATGAACATTATTGAACACTATGAGCTCTAAACCGTCCAAAGTTAGGGAAAATTTTACCGTACCTGCTAGTGGTGTTAGTAAGCGTGTGCGAGCTACCAGTTACGCCAAATCGACGATCAAATGCGTTGTTTTCAAAAGCTGATACGTCCCTTTGAAAAAATAATCGAGAATTGATGATTATAGGGTGTCATTTCACGTAATATTTGCCTAAAGGAGGACATAGTATAGCAGTGCGTCAAGTTTGCAAAAGCATCAAGTATGGTGCTTTTATGGTATGTAACATATATGAATACAATTTTCGTATACATGCACCTGAAACCTGATTCTTGTCATTTAGTATACATAGTACAAATTACAGTAACATTTTGTACACCATTTGGCATCATTTGTGACGTTTATTTTTTAACTAAGTGCTGGTAGAATAAGCTGTCTTGATACTAATTATTATTCTTATTAAATTAATTAAGAAAAGCTCACGCAGGAAAATAAAAAACTAAAGAATTTTTCTTACTTAATGACATTTCTTCACATTTTCATTACATGGGAGGTAAAGTATTTTCTTCACGCTCAACATCTCCGTCTGTTCCCCGTTGATTATTACAGATAATTTGTCTCGTTTTGTTTTATATCCATTTACTCTTTATCAGCAATTATGGTAGATTAACTATAAAGAGAGATTTTGCTCCCCTGTCGTGTCGTGCCAGTTGTTACCTGCGTTGAATGCGCTCTCCAGCTAGGCTGATATTTTCCTATGTGATATTTTTCTCGTCTTGAAATTTTCTCGCGTAATTCCGGTACAAGAAAATCAATTATGTGTAATTAATATTGCTTACACTAGGCTCCGCGCTAATTGATAAATCGCGGCTCGTTGTAAATTAAATATTTCGCGTTTTTACGGGAGCGAACTCGTGCTGGTTGTTGAAGCTGTTTTGTGGGCGACAAACACAACAACAAACACAAAAACAACTTCTTCCGATCAAGCGCGAAACCGGTGATCAAAGATTAAAAGATAAATAAAACTTTACCACCATAAACAACAGGGACGACGCACGAAAGAGGAAAAAAGGTTCTCGGCCTGCTTTAACGACTGCCATCATGTTCTCTTGCTACTCGTGCTTCCCGCGCAACTTTTTGGGGAATTGGTAGTTGGTGTCGGATCGAAGCAGATTGGGCGAAAACAAAGAAGCAGTCGCCAATTTCAAACGAGCATATAAAATAACGTTCCCATGTCTGCATCATGCGGTCCTTTGAGACGTTTTGGTGCGACTAGGTACCTGACAAAACACAGCACAAACCGATGTATCCAGTAACCACACGACCTCCCCTGAGGATTGCTAAAAAAAATCGTCTCGATGCTTCATGTTATTATTTTTATTGTCTATTTAAAAAAAAATCAAAACGCTTCACTAGTAAAATGCTTTGCTAGTCCATACTAGCGAACTTTGATATTAGGGGTTTTCACTATGCGCATCTAAGACATATAAGCTACCGTAAGAATATCAGGGTCCATTGGAGTGTACTGTAAGTTTACACATTTACGAGGGTGTACATGTACGTTACAATACGCTTTGTGAATACCCTTATTGTGTTTTAGTGGCAAAAGTAGTATCGTGCACTACTTAGGGGAGAATATTCCATAATACGACCCTGGCGATAATATGGCCCACGCAATGTTTTGTTGTTTTCGTATTACAAATTCTGGGATTTGATGTGCCAGAATGCTAGTTCAAGTACTGCACTAGCAATGCAGCTCGTTAAATTCATGCAGGGCTATTTTACCCCAGGGGTGCGTTTTAGACCATACTACCCTATTTTGTTTCGACAGACTACTGTTTATTACGATCCTTCGTAGCACAGCGACATGGACTTTATAATTTTAGAGCAAGGGAACCCGAAATCTTTTCCTTACAATTTCATCATCTTTGATAAGCATGATTCATTTGCGTATGAGAGCCAACCTAACTTTGGATCACGAACATAACATTCTTCAGCCAGCAGTATGAATCATTGGCTTCCGCTGTTTTCGTGCGTATTAACGTAAACGTAAACCTGCACAGTGAGTAGGTATGTCCCTCTGGTCTTCCTATACGCTTTCTCATCTATACATCGAAATATGAAACAACCTTGCGAACATGGTAATTCGAATAAATTTGCCAGGCTTCCACCTCCTGTACTAAGTATTGAATTTTGATTGGAATTTAGAAAAATTCCGGTCGTTTGCAGACAAAGAGTGCTACAGTTTGAGTCATACTTGTTCGTTTACCAGTCATTACGATTTATGGGGCAAAGTTCCCAAAAAAAAATAATTATAATAAAACAACGAAATAACGATAATTTTTACTATTGAATTTCGAATACATTAAAATGTATTGTTAAATTGTTGTACGGGAGAAAAAAAATTAAATAAAATTCGTTTTTCAACTATTCTCCAAGCATTCTCCAACAATGAAAATTAATGTGATGAGATCAAATTTGTTAACAAAAAATCCATTTTTTTTATTTTTTAAGTTGCTTAACAACCCCCTTTTTATTATAAATTTATCAAATACCATGATTTTCATTGTTGTGAACCAGGGTTACTTCCACTCACTTGCTAAAAATAAAAATTTTCGAAATTATGGAATCATGAAATAGTATAATGCAAATTAGTACTTGTAAGTTACAAGAAGAGGTCGTGATTGATTGATTTCTTTATTAAAGAGACTTTCAGCCGTAGGCTGGTTCGTCTCTGAAAAATAATATAAAAAAATACAGTTGATTCAAATTAATTTTTTTTTTTCACTTTCTTCCTAGCTGCTTATTTTTGCTCCTCGTCTTGACTGGTGAGTCCGGAACTGACAATTCGTCTTCTTTTTCTTCCATCGAATTTTCATTTCCTGCTGATTCATCATTCTGGCAACCCTGGTTCGTAATATATTGTTTCGCATTGTTGTGTTTTTGTTTCGTTGACAGCCGTCGTTTGTTGGTGACGGATAGAAATTCATCCGATTCACTATCCGTCGATTCTTGTGCGCTATTGTGAAGTATATGTTTGACACATAAAATCTGTCAATATTGCTTTCAGTGCGCCACAATCATCGATTTTACGACTCGTGATTACGAGTTGATTGTGACGCTCTCAAAGCGAAATTGACAGTTTTTATGAGTCAAACACATACTTTACACCCTCTTCTTGTTACTTAAAACTGCAACATAGGATTATAACATCTAATGATTGCATTAATCCGAAAAATATTTTTTTATAGCAAGTGAGTGGAAGCAACCCTGTTGTGAACCATGAATTTCGTTGTGATTTTATGGTAATCGACAAAAATGTCCAAAGTTTTGACAATAAATATCATGGTTATAATGACAATGAAAATCATTGTATTTTTATTGGATTATTTTAACGGGTAACTACCCTTAGAGATCTTCAAATAACTCGACTGTAAATCACTTTATTTAGTTTTCGATTGTTTGATCGAACATAGGGCATGTACGTCACGAGTATTATTTAGTTATAATCTGTTTGCATTAAGCAAATATTTGACTTTAAATTCAATAATTGTTCTGATCATTTAAGACGTTTAAATCCCAAAAGCTACATTTATTTCAAATTAAATATGTAATTCGATTGAAACAAGAATGAATACTGCTGATCTGATCATTATTTAAACCTACAGAACATTTATATCTCTTTTGAGTGTATTTGTCTCTATCTATCTGTGCACATGGATTTTACGAGAACTGTGTAAAAGTGATGTAATGTAATGGAATGTACAGCTGTAATAAGCAAATAAACTTGCTCCAAAATCAATATGTATAAATAAAAAAATCGATCAATCATCACCGATTTCTGCGATAACAATAGAGTTTAATTATTAATTTATATGGTAATCGTCAATGCATTTCTTAAAATTTATCGAGCAGCTACGAGAGCTATAAATAAAAAAATTTTAAAATCGGGCTGTGAAAGCTTTTACAAGTTTGAATTAGTATGCCTAGATGATAAAGAAAACATGTTTTTCTTTAGATTTTCGATATTATTTTTCAATGTTTTTAGAAAACTAAAATCGTAAATTTTGTCTGCGGCTTATGATAATATGATGATAATTTGTTGCTAAAATAATATTAAAACAAAACAGCTGACATTTCCTTGCATAATTTAATAAAGGTTTTTTTTTTTTAAATTACTTCTTGAGCTAGATATGCAAATACTGTTTTTTAATACATATAAAAAGACTAAATGAAAAGTGACCCATAAAAATAATCGCTCAGACTGACTCATATTCTGCTCGAAAAAAGCACCTGATGAAACATTTTATTAGTAGTCTAAAATATAGGGATACTAATAAGAAATCCTCGGTTCTATAAAATTTGAAGTTCCTTGAACCACTACTACTATTTTTGATGTGAACTCAAACAAAGAATCGCGCCAAAATAAGCAGTACAGATAAAAAAAATCTGAATGTTAACTATCGCGCAAAAACACTCCTCGTGAAAAAATATGGCTATAATTGGCATAAACAGCGAAATTGCTGATTTATGCGATATTGCACTTAAATTTACATGAACAATAGTGTAAATTTCCGCAAAATCTAGCGTTAACTACATGTGCGCTATATATTTCAAAGTTTTATATGAGTTTTTTAAACACACCCAATTCCCTAAATTTTTATCAAATTTAGACTCGGAATACAAAAAGTTCAAATCAGCTAAAATTGTGCATAATGTGGTGCTATGGATATCACATACGATACTACCACATTGAAACACTCTAAGCCTCCTATGCACATAACTTCTTCTTCTTCTTCTTCTTCGCATTTCAAGCTTATTGCATATCGCATATTAGCTTATTGCGTGCTCTCAACTTAGTGTTCTAGATGCACTTCCACAGTTATTAATTGAGAACTTTCGATGCTTGTACCATTTTTGCATTGGTATAATTGTGTGGCAAGCAGGCATGGAAAATCATTTGCATTCATTTCATGCATTCATTTACATTCATTTGCCTCTAACTTTTTTCATCAACAGCATTCCGCAAAATGATGTATAGAGCTTTAGTAGGTTTTGTTATTAGCTACAACTTTTGCCCATAACTCAAATTCGTATCTCTTATGTATGACGAACCAGAGCGAACAGAAGCCCCTACTGTTTTTCAGTGAATGTATTTTACATTCACTGAAAAACAGTAACAAGTTCTGCCCGCTCTAATTCGTGATGCATAAGATATACAGATTTGAGTTATGGGCAAAAGTTGTAGCTAATAACAAAACCTACTAAAGCTCTATACATCATTTTGCGGAATGCTGTTGATGAAAAAAGTTAGAGACAAATGAATGTAAATGATTGCATGAAATGAATGTAAATGATTTTCCATGCCTGGTGGCAAGCAAGTCCAATCATACTTCTTCAGGGAAGTCGAGACATTTTCCAACCCGAAAAATTTCTAGACCGGACCGGGAATTGAACCCAGCCACCTCCAGCATGGTCTTGCTTTGTAGCTGCGCCTTTACCGACTGAGCTAAGGGAGTGTCCCTGTGCACATAAATAAGAATGATTAATAAAAATGCTATATTTTCGGTTTCTGTATTATTTATAATTATATTACACCGGCAAATGTATCCACATATAACAGATTATTTAAAATTATATGTTAATTCTATGTAACCTAATTGTTTCTTCCAGCAAACCACAAACTTTAAATGAAATGATCACTTACTATGAGACATTAGCGTCACTCTCCGAATTGAAATTTGGTGTTTCTTCAGGTGCTTCATTGCAACACGTTCGCGGAAAGAACGTACAGGCCTGGTGATCTGCTCGACCACTAGACAGTCGTACTTTCTGGTGATGTTGGCGCTATTTTGGTCATTGCCCGTTATTAGCCTGTGTATTGATAGAACTTGATTTGTTCCACTAATCTGCTCAACGTACATATGGTTTTTTGGCGTATTCATGTTTTGACACATAATTTCACTTTGTAACAAAAACGTTATATTTTCTAGTGAATCAAATCGAGATCACAGAACAAAAACGGATGCACTCAGCAGCAGTTGTATATCACAGCACTTTTAACATTTAATGTTACACATACATCAAAATTTTACAATACCGGGTTTCACGTAATTAGTTTTCGAACGGTAGTAAATATCCTCACACTATCAGTAGCCATCAGAGATTTTTTCCAGGCTGATCTGCACGATGTGACAAGCGGATAAAGACTAAAGAAATTTGCGCAACTAACTGCTAATATGTTTTTTGTGTATAACCCATTCAGTTAGGCAATGTACACTTTGTGTTTGCAGTTCAACGAATTTTAAGTTACACCGCTAGCTATGGTACATTACGCCGAGTCTTCATACAGCGCAATGGTTTCACTCGTGTCTCTTTTTTATTGATGTGTGTATCTTGTTCTTCCTTAACAGTTAATGATTGTTAGAATATCTGCACCGTGTTCTTTTATGTCCCAGCTATCGGCTACCAACACAACACACCCGACTATGAAATAAGCCGGCGCGCGGGGGGAAAAGCCGAAGCTCAAGACGAATAAACATGTATGTGAGAGAAGCGCGAGTAAAGGAAGGATAAGTTTACTCTACGGACCCACTGACTGTCTCTCCTCATAGCGATGTGGTTGATTTATGAACGACTAAGAGCAAGTAATGTCCACTCCAGCGACTCCAGTACAGCGTCTTCATGTGTATTGTATATCTACGTAAACGTTAACATGCAGCGCGGCGAAACTTATAGTGCCAACAAGTGGAGAAGCAGCGTCTTAAAATTCTCTCTTTCTCTCTTGTTCTCAGTTACGGCTCGTTTCATTGATGAACTATACAGTGTAAATATACTTGACTTTCGATTCATTGATAAATACGAAAAGCAACATACGCTACCTTCCTCGCATTAGTACGGAATTGAATGTTCTACATGTATCATTCATTGACTAAAACGCTTTCACTTCTGATTCATTGAAGTGCTCCGAAAGTTTTCAACCTAATTCTTCGAATATTAACACACGAGCCGATAAACAAGAGAGAGAATTAACGATTCATACTCATGCAAATTTGTAATTTTCTAAAGATACACAGATCAAAGTATTTTGCAAATTTCAACTACCAACTGGAGCAGGTTTTTAAATATAAAATTACACGTTTAGCTATCTGAAATTCAATTTATTGAAGTTGAAATATACAAGTCCATTTAAATTTATATCGCTGTTTGTTGAAAATTAAATCAATTTCAATTAACCATTTCCATAGTTCAAGCTTTTTTATCACAGATGGCAACCCCAAGTGAAGCAGTATGGAAAATCGTTTATTCATTAAAGCAAATTTGCACTTTTCTGCAAAACGGATATTACCAGTGGATGCACACATTTCATCAATCAATCAATTCATAATCAATCAAAAACGAAAAATTCCCATGCATTCTCAGATTTGAAACTACCAAGCCCATACATTTCAGGTGGGTGGCTTCATACATGTGACTACTGGCAGAAGCGGCTTACTTTGGTTAAATAAACTTTTTACATCCATCCAAGCAAATTTCTATGCAAATTAATGATAATAAATACTTTCATATAACATTAATAATAAACGGCGCCGGTGGTGTAGTGGTAAGCGTGATTACCTCTCACCCCAGCAGGCCTGGGTTCAATCCCAGTCGGCGCCGCCGGGATGTTCTGAGGCATAACATCTCTGATCACGCCTTCCTTCGGATGGGAAGTAAAGCCGTTGGTCCCCGGTTCATGAGTTGATGGGTCGATAGGTAGGGTCCAGGTGTGGGAGCTGCCTTCCTGGCACGTCGGTAGCATTGGTGCTCAGCACGGAAAACAAGATCGACGGAAAAAACAAACCAAAGGAAAAAAAAAACATTAATGATTTTTTGTTGTATTTATAAACTAAGGGCAGAAAATATATCAATGTGCCAAATTTAAAAAGTTTTTGCTCTGTATAACCATCACCCGTCGATTTCATTCATCATTGCATTATTTGCATACTTGTTGCAAAAATCAATTCGAATAGAATAAATGCATTTGAATTGGTGTGTGCCATAACTATATTATCATGCTTCGAAAACTACGAACTTCTCATGCTTCTCATGATGTCCTTATACTTATTTCGTTCGAGAAAAATTGAATTGTAATTTAATTTACCGGAAAACAGTATACTTATACTATATCGTGCGATTTTTTTTTTTCTCTCAGAAAAAAGTTAATGAACTGTATCTTTCAAGGATGTGCTTGAAAATTCTTCAAATGCTGGTTGATCAATTATTCAAGGTTTATCGGTATTGTTTTGGGCTTGACTAGATAAGTCCACATGAACTTTATGCAATTCTAGTAAAACGCTTCTTATTTGACCACTCTTTCGCCTTTCTCGTACGCCTAGGTGTACCGAAAGCCTATAATATAACTTGAAAAACACCTTTACGATCTATGGCCCGAAAGGTTAAGTGTCATACTAATCGACTCAATCCGCCGAGATCTTAAAATGGCTGTATGTGTGTGTATTCGATTGTAAGTTTTTTTCACTCATCTTTCTCACAGATGGCTGGACTGATTTGAGAGCAAACGGATCAATTTTTATTGTATCAGACTCCCTTAGTACCGTACTGAATTTATCCCAATGGTTTCCGGAGATATTACCATTACAGTTAAATTTTGTTAGTTGAAAAGTGCATGTAATTAACTTCTCTCGGCGATGGCCTATTGTATTTCGATAGGACATTTGGTTCCGGAGATATGACCAAAAAGAGAAATGTTGCGATAAAACAGTAATATTCACTAAATTTCTTTCGGTGATGACTGTGCCTATTTGAATGCAACTTGTTCCATTTTGTTCGAATCTGTTTCCCACTAATTCCGATCGGGCATTTGGTTCCGGAGATATAATTAAAAATCCTGATCAATCCAACTGCCTTTCTTGTCTAATATTAAAAAGCTTAATTTCAGACTCTGGTCAATATTGCAGAGGCATTCGGAGCATGTCTGAGTGTTGCCAATGACCAATTCCACGCCAAATCGGTCAGTCACCAAACTTGACTATCTTCGATCTGGATGATACTTGGCACATATTTTCAGTATGATAGATCAAGTATTTTCCGCAGGAGAGGAGACCCTTTTGACTCAAGGGTAATTTTTGAAAAGGACCTATGTGTTTTTGCACACATACTTTAAAAAAAAATGTAGTTCGAAAACAGTTGGTTGTAGAAAAAAAATTACTAAGAAGGAGTTGTAGAAAAATAATAAGGCTTTATAAAAAAATATACACGGAATTTTTTTGTTCGTTGTTTTACAAAAAAAATTAAAAATAAACCTCAAAATTCAAATAACAAAAAAAAACGTATTTCTAATTTTTTTTTTTAATTTTTTTATAAAAAACTTGAATAGAAAGCAGAAGTTTTGAAAACAACTCTAGGATGGACAAACTTTCAATAAAAAAGTTTTTCTAAGAGCAAATTTTGAGGCATTTTTGAAAATTTCATTATTTACGGCAAAATGTTCAGTTTGATGTTAGTAAATGATTATAAAAATTATTTCAAACGATAATGCTCATATCGATAAACTTCCTAAATATAACCGTTTTCGAGATATTTCAAATTTACTTTCATCAAAATCAATTTTTTGTAGAAAATATGCCCTTTTCGTAAGTTATACGTGATTGTCCATCAAATATGATAAGTTTTGCAAGATATGCATGTACTTACCTTCAACTTACCCTTTCACCAATAGACTATTGGAAAATTGGTTTTAAACTGATAAGATAAATAAGATAAATAAATGAAATACCCATGCGTTTTTATTTGCATCTTACATTTATTACTTTCGATCGTCTTTAATAATAATAATTTGTACATAAACCTTTTCGTTGCATATATTTTTATTTGATGAACTTTTGATTGGCATGTTTTTATATGTTATGAATCGTGCGTTCTTCGTCATTCGAAAATAGTTTCGCTGATATTTTATTTTTGGAAATCGGAACAATACAGTGATATTTCCTTGTACCTGGGATCGTTTTGGCCTTTTCAAAAATACTTTTCCATTCTGCAGCCCCCCTGTTCGTATTCCTTTTGTGACACAAAACAAAATGACATTTTTGTTAAATAATCATTACTCTTCTGGTTAGCCCATGCATATAACTCTGCTGCACTTGTGATTGGATGTTCGTGTTCTACAGCCACACTTGCGTTCCTTGCTATTCGTTTTAATGTGCCACCAATCGCGTCACATGGTCCCTTGCCATGCGAAGTTGCAAAAAAGTGCCATTCAACATCAATATTGTACTTCGTTTTAAATTTACAAAGACTTGCAAAATTTTTGCAATTTTTATATTGGGATGCAGCTCTATCAGACATAAACATCGCTTTTTTTACTTCTATTTTTGTTTGCAAAAAGGTCAGTAATTTTGAAATAAATACTTGCACCGCAATTGTATCGTGTTTTAAAACTTCAGAGACTACGATCAAACTTAAATTTTAATTATACCTGATTCTGAATAATAAATGCAAAAAAGGATGAATAGTAGCTTGTTGATTATTCCAGTAACTACTTTGGGCAGCATCTTGAAGAGCAAATGAATAATTTTCGGAAAAATCACAAATTATGACAACTTCTCCATTTTTAAGAGTATTTTTTGTATTTCTAAAGAAATTAGACTGCTTAGTTTTAATATAATCATGGGATACCAGTTTTTCCAACTTTTCGCAAAAATAAGGAACAAATCCATCTACTGGTTTTACAAGTTTCTATAAACTACATCGATCAAATGAAACCCATTGTTCAAAACATATTTCAGACATACCTTGTTCCTCGAATTTTTCTGAAAAACTTCTTTCAAAATCTGAGAGACCTGGACAACGTTCGCATTCGCGGAGATAACAATGTTTAGTTCTGGATGATGAGCTGCATAATATTTCTTCAAAATAATGGTTGAAATCTTTTTCGAATGAATATTTTCTAAGACAATGAAGCATTAAATTAATATCTTCATGGATGGTACAAACACAAATATTGTGAGAACCTGAACTACCAAGTAATTTGCAATGCTTTGGTTTTAGTGCTGCAAATGAACTAAATCCAATGCTATTTTTACTAACTTCTTGAAATTTAATAAAAGCTTCTCGCAATGTACAAACTAAGAGTCACTTTTGAATATGAATCTTCTTACCTTCCTTCTTCACTGAAGCGTAATCGTTTAGTCTTGGCGTGGCTCTGCTTATCTGGTCGCTTTCGAAGAACTGCAATACCTCGTTTTTAATTTTGGAATCCAAACCGTGTCCTAACCTTTCGTTGGGGGTGGCCAATACTCCTTTCCCGTTTGCCAAGCATCGAGCTTGCAATACAATGTATTTATTTGTTTCAAACTCGTCCATTACCGTTTGCGTTGACCAAGATTTCGGCAAAATCGTCAGAATCCTTATTTGATCGTCTCTCGATGAATCTGGATCAGCAAGTGTTCCGCAGTTTTCAATTTTAGTTGCTCCAGGTCATCTTCTTCCGCTTGAAAACCGAAGATGCGTTTCTTAATGCCATTGGTAATGTCCATATACTTTCTCCGGGGATAGTTAACATTCTGGAATTTTTTTTGTCGATATTGGCGATACGTTGATACCAGCTATACCCTTGTTGAATAGCTCAATATTATGCGTCCTGGAAAATTGTTGCTCTCCACTATCCTGAGATGCTGCTGTTGTTATTGACGTAGTTGATGGTATTTCTTCGAGGCCATGTCGAGATGTAGATGGCTGCGGCTCTGCGATGTCCATGACTGACAAATTAAATTTCCACTTTAGGAACTT
>NW_027041614.1:0-29186 GCF_037179485.1 Ochlerotatus camptorhynchus
ATGAACATCCCCCAAATCGCGATTAGAGCCTTAATTAAGGAGATAAATCGATTTAAAGGTTTGGGAAGTCCACCGGCCGACAAATAAAGATTTTGGAATATTTTATACTGGGAAATTTGGGTATGAAAATTTCGAGCATCTGAACATCCCCCAAATCGCGATTAGAGCCTTAATTAAGGAGATAAATCGATTTAAAGGTTTGGGAAGTCCACCGGCAGATATATAAAGGATTTTGGAATATTTTATACTGGGAAATTTGGGTATGAAAATTTCGAGCATCTGAGCACCCCCCAAATCGCGATTAGAGCCTTAATTAAGGAGATAAATCGATTTAAAGGTTTGGGAAGTCCACCGGCCGACAAATAAAAGATTTTGGAATATTTTATACTGGGAAATTTGGGTATGAAAATTTCGAGCATCTGAACACCCCCCAAATCGCGATTAGAGCCTTAATTAAGGAGATAAATCGATTTAAAGGTTTGGGAAGTCCACCGGCCGATATATAAAGGATTTTGGAATATTTTATACTGGGAAATTTGGGTATGAAAATTTCGAGCATCTGAACACCCCCCAAATCGCGATTAGAGCCTTAATTAAGGAGATAAATCGATTTAAAGGTTTGGGAAGTCCACCGGCCGACAAATAAAAGATTTTGGAATATTTTTACCTTAAAGGGAAATTTGGGTATGAAAATTTCGAGCATCTGAACACCCCCCAAATCGCGATTAGAGCCTTAATTAAGGAGATAAATCGATTTAAAGGTTTGGGAAGTCCACCGGCCGATATATAAAGGATTTTGGAATATTTTATACTGGGAAATTTGGGTATGAAAATTTCGAGCATCTGAACACCCCCCAAATCGCGATTAGAGCCTTAATTAAGGAGATAAATCGATTTAAAGGTTTGGGAAGTCCACCGGCAGACATATAAAGGATTTTGGAATATTTTATACTAGGAAATTTGGGTATGAAAATTTCGAGCATCTGAACACCCCCCAAATCGCGATTAGAGCCTTAATTAAGGAGATAAATCGATTTAAAGGTTTGGGAAGTCCACCGGCCGACAAATAAAAGATTTTGGAATATTTTATACTGGGAAATTTGGGTATGAAAATTTCGAGCATCTGAGCACCCCCCAAATCGCGATTAGAGCCTTAATTAAGGAGATAAATCGATTTAAAGGTTTGGGAAGTCCACCGGCCGACAAATAAAAGATTTTGGAATATTTTATACTGGGAAATTTGGGTATGAAAATTTCGAGCATCTGAACACCCCCAAATCGCGATTAGAGCCTTAATTAAGGAGATAAATCGATTTAAAGGTTTGGGAAGTCCACCGGCCGACAAATAAAAGATTTTGGAATATTTTATACTGGGAAATTTGGGTATGAAAATTTCGAGCATCTGAACACCCCCCAAATCGCGATTAGAGCCTTAATTAAGGAGATAAATCAATTTAAATGTTTGGGAAGTCCACCGGCCGACAAATAAAAGATTTTGGAATATTTTATACTGGGAAATTTGGGTATGAAAATTTCGAGCATCTGAACACCCCCCAAATCGCGATTAGAGCCTTAATTAAGGAGATAAATCGATTTAAAGGTTTGGGAAGTCCACCGGCCGACAAATAAAAGATTTTGGAATATTTTATACTGGGAAATTTGGGTATGAAAATTTCGAGCATCTGAACACCCCCCAAATCGCGATTAGAGCCTTAATTAAGGAGATAAATCGATTTAAAGGTTTGGGAAGTCCACCGGCCGACAAATAAAAGATTTTGGAATATTTTATACTGGGAAATTTGGGTATGAAAATTTCGAGCATCTGAACACCCCCCAAATCGCGATAAGAGCCTTAATTAAGGAGATAAAACGATTTAAAGGTTTGGGAAGTCCACCGGCCGATATATAAAGGATTTTGGAATATTTTATACTGGGAAATTTGGGTATGAAAATTTCGAGCATCTGAACACCCCCCAAATCGCGATTAGAGCCTTAATTAAGGAGATAAATCGATTTAAAGGTTTGGGAAGTCCACCGGCCGACAAATAAAAGATTTTGGAATATTTTATGCTGGAAAATTTGGGTATGAAAATTTCGAGCATCTGAACACCCCCCAAATCGCGATTAGAGCCTTAATTAAGGAGATAAATCGATTTAAAGGTTTGGGAAGTCCACCGGCCGATATATAAAGGATTTTGGAATATTTTATACTGGGAAATTTGGGTATGAAAATTTCGAGCATCTGAACACCCCCCAAATCGCGATTAGAGCCTTAATTAAGGAGATAAATCGATTTAAAGGTTTGGGAAGTCCACCGGCCGACAAATAAAGGATTTTGGAATATTTTATACTGGGAAATTTGGGTATGAAAATTTCGAGCATCTGAACATCCCCCAAATCGCGATTAGAGCCTTAATTAAGGAGATAAATCGATTTAAAGGTTTGGGAAGTCCACCGGCCGACAAATAAAAGATTTTGGAATATTTTATACTGGGAAATTTGGGTATGAAAATTTCGAGCATCTGAACACCCCCCAAATCGCGATTAGAGCCTTAATTAAGGAGATAAATCGATTTAAAGGTTTGGGAAGTCCACCGGCCGACAAATAAAAGATTTTGGAATATTTTATACTGGGAAATTTGGGTATGAAAATTTCGAGCATCTGAACACCTCCCAAATCGCGATTAGAGCCTTAATTAAGGAGATAAATCGATTTAAAGGTTTGGGAAGTCCACCGGCCGACAAATAAAAGATTTTGGAATATTTTATACTGGGAAATTTGGGTATGAAAATTTCGAGCATCTGAACCCCCCCAAATCGCGATTAGAGCCTTAATTAAGGAGATAAATCGATTTAAAGGTTTGGGAAGTCCACCGGCCGACAAATAAAAGATTTTGGAAATATTTTATACTGGGAAATTTGGGTATGAAAATTTCGAGCATCTGAACACCCCCCAAATCGCGATTAGAGCCTTAATTAAGGAGATAAATCGATTTAAAGGTTTGGGAAGTCCAGCGGCCGATATATAAAGGATTTTGGAATATTTTATATTGGGAAATTTGGGTATGAAAATTTCGAGCATCTGAACACCCCCCAAATCGCGATTAGAGCCTTAATTAAGGAGATAAATCGATTTAAAGGTTTGGGAAGTCCACCGGCCGACAAATAAAAGATTTTGGAATATTTTAAACTGGGAAATTTGGGTATGAAAATTTCGAGCATCTGAACACCCCCCAAATCGCGATTAGAGCCTTAATTTAGGAGATAAATCGATTTAAAGGTTTGGGAAGTCCACCGGCCGACAAATAAAAGATTTTGGAATATTTTATACTGGGAAATTTGGGTATGAAAATTTCGAGCATCTGAACACCCCCCAAATCGCGATTAGAGCCTTAATTAAGGAGATAAATCGATTTAAAGGTTTGGGAAGTCCACCGGCCGACAAATAAAAGATTTTGGAATATTTTATACTGGAAAATTTGGGTATGAAAATTTCGAGCATCTGAACACCCCCCAAATCGCGATTAGAGCCTTAATTAAGGAGATAAATCGATTTAAAGGTTTGGGAAGTCCACCGGCCGATATATAAAGGATTTTGGAATATTTTATACTGGGAAATTTGGGTATGAAAATTTCGAGCATCTGAACACCCCCGAAATCGCGATTAGAGCCTTAATTAAGGAGATAAATCGATTTAAAGGTTTGGGAAGTCCACCGGCCGACAAATAAAAGATTTTGGAATATTTTATACTAGGAAATTTGGGTATGAAAATTTCGAGCATCTGAACACCCCCCAAATCGCGATTAGAGCCTTAATTAAGGAGATAAATCGATTTAAAGGTTTGGGAAGTCCACCGGCCGATATATAAAGGATTTTGGAATATTTTATACTGGGAAATTTGGGTATGAAAATTTCGAGCATCTGAACACCCCCGAAATCGCGATTAGAGCCTTAATTAAGGAGATAAATCGATTTAAAGGTTTGGGAAGTCCACCGGCAGATATATAAAGGATTTTGGAATATTTTATACTGGGAAATTTGGGTATGAAAATTTCGAGCATCTGAACACCCCCCAAATCGCGATTAGAGCCTTAATTAAGGAGATAAATCGATTTAAAGGTTTGGGAAGTCCACCGGCCGACAAATAAAAGATTTTGGAATATTTTATACTGGGAAATTTGGGTATGAAAATTTCGAGCATCTGAGCACCCCCCAAATCGCGATTAGAGCCTTAATTAAGGAGATAAATCGATTTAAAGGTTTGGGAAGTCCACCGGCCGACAAATAAAAGATTTTGGAATATTTTATACTGGGAAATTTGGGTATGAAAATTTCGAGCATCTGAACACCCCCCAAATCGCGATTAGAGCCTTAATTAAGGAGATAAATCGATTTAAAGGTTTGGGAAGTCCACCGGCCGATATATAAAGGATTTTGGAATATTTTATACTGGGAAATTTGGGTATGAAAATTTCGAGCATCTGAACACCCCCCAAATCGCGATTAGAGCCTTAATTAAGGAGATAAATCGATTTAAAGGTTTGGGAAGTCCACCGACCGATATACAAACGATTTTGGAATATTTTATACAGGGAAATTTGGGTATGAATATTTCGAGCATCTGAACACCCCCCAAATCGCGATTAGAGCCTTAATTAAGGAGATTAATCAATTTAAATTTTTGGGAAGTCCACCGGCCGACAAATAAAAGATTTTGGAATATTTTATACTGGGAAATTTGGGTATGAAAATTTCGAGCATCTGAACACCCCCCAAATCGCGATTAGAGCCTTAATTAAGGAGATAAATCGATTTAAAGGTTTGGGAAGTCCACCGGCCGACAAATAAAAGATTTTGGAATATTTTATACTGGGAAATTTGGGTATGAAAATTTCGAGCATCTGAACACCCCCCAAATCGCGATTAGAGCCTTAATTAAGGAGATAAATCGATTTAAAGGTTTGGGAAGTCCACCGGCCGACAAATAAAAGATTTTGGAATATTTTATACTGGGAAATTTGGGTATGAAAATTTCGAGCATCTGAACACCCCCCAAATCGCGATAAGAGCCTTAATTAAGGAGATAAATCGATTTAAAGGTTTGGGAAGTCCACCGGCCGATATATAAAGGATTTTGGAATATTTTATACTGGGAAATTTGGGTATGAAAATTTCGAGCATCTGAACACCCCCCAAATCGCGATTAGAGCCTTAATTAAGGAGATAAATCGATTTAAAGGTTTGGGAAGTCCACCGGCCGACAAATAAAAGATTTTGGAATATTTTATACTGGGAAATTTGGGTATGAAAATTTCGAGCATCTGAACATCCCCCAAATCGCGATTAGAGCCTTAATTAAGGAGATAAATCGATTTAAAGGTTTGGGAAGTCCACCGGCCGATATATAAAGGATTTTGGAATATTTTATACTGGGAAATTTGGGTATGAAAATTTCGAGCATCTGAACACCCCCCAAATCGCGATTAGAGCCTTAATTAAGGAGATAAATCGATTTAAAGGTTTGGGAAGTCCACCGGCCGACAAATAAAAGATTTTGGAATATTTTATACTGGGAAATTTGGGTATGAAAATTTCGAGCATCTGAACACCTCCCAAATCGCGATTAGAGCCTTAATTAAGGAGATAAATCGATTTAAAGGTTTGGGAAGTCCACCGGCCGACAAATAAAAGATTTTGGAATATTTTATACTGGGAAATTTGGGTATGAAAATTTCGAGCATCTGAACCCCCCCAAATCGCGATTAGAGCCTTAATTAAGGAGATAAATCGATTTAAAGGTTTGGGAAGTCCACCGGCCGACAAATAAAAGATTTTGGAATATTTTATACTGGGAAATTTGGGTATGAAAATTTCGAGCATCTGAACACCCCCCAAATCGCGATTAGAGCCTTAATTAAGGAGATAAATCGATTTAAAGGTTTGGGAAGTCCAGCGGCCGATATATAAAGGATTTTGGAATATTTTATATTGGGAAATTTGGGTATGAAAATTTCGAGCATCTGAACACCCCCCAAATCGCGATTAGAGCCTTAATTAAGGAGATAAATCGATTTAAAGGTTTGGGAAGTCCACCGGCCGACAAATAAAAGATTTTGGAATATTTTAAACTGGGAAATTTGGGTATGAAAATTTCGAGCATCTGAACACCCCCCAAATCGCGATTAGAGCCTTAATTAAGGAGATAAATCGATTTAAAGGTTTGGGAAGTCCAGCGGCCGATATATAAAGGATTTTGGAATATTTTATACTGGGAAATTTGGGTATGAAAATTTCGAGCATCTGAACACCCCCCAAATCGCGATTAGAGCCTTAATTAAGGAGATAAATCGATTTAAAGGTTTGGGAAGTCCACCGGCCGACAAATAAAAGATTTTGGAATATTTTATACTGGAAAATTTGGGTATGAAAATTTCGAGCATCTGAACACCCCCCAAATCGCGATTAGAGCCTTAATTAAGGAGATAAATCGATTTAAAGGTTTGGGAAATCCACCGGCCGATATATAAAGGATTTTGGAATATTTTATACTGGGAAATTTGGGTATGAAAATTTCGAGCATCTGAACACCACCCAAATCGCGATTAGAGCCTTAATTAAGGAGATAAATCGATTTAAAGGTTTGGGAAGTCCACCGGCCGACAAATAAAAGATTTTGGAATATTTTATACTGGGAAATTTGGGTATGAAAATTTAGAGCATCTGAACACCCCCCAAATCGCGATTAGAGCCTTAATTAAGGAGATAAATCGATTTAAAGGTTTGGGAAGTCCACCGGCCGACAAATAAAAGATTTTGGAATATTTTATACTGGGAAATTTGGGTATGAAAATTTCGAGCATCTGAACACCACCCAAATCGCGATTAGAGCCTTAATTAAGGAGATAAATCGATTTAAAGGTTTGGGAAGTCCACCGGCCGACAAATTAAAGATTTTGCAATATTTTATACTGGGAAATTTGGGTATGAAAATTTCGAGCATCTGAACACCACCCAAATCGCGATTAGAGCCTTAATTAAGGAGATAAATCGATTTAAAGGTTTGGGAAGTCCACCGGCCGACAAATTAAAGATTTTGGAATATTTTATACTGGGAAATTTGGGTATGAAAATTTCGAGCATCTGAACACCCCCCAAATCGCGATTAGAGCCTTAATTAAGGAGATAAATCGATTTAAAGGTTTGGGAAGTCCACCGGCCGACAAATTAAAGATTTTGGAATATTTTATACTGGGAAATTTGGGTATGAAAATTTCGAGCATCTGAACACCACCCAAATCGCGATTAGAGCCTTAATTAAGGAGATAAATCGATTTAAAGGTTTGGGAAGTCCACCGGCCGACAAATTAAAGATTTTGGAATATTTTATACTGGGAAATTTGGGTATGAAAATTTCGAGCATCTGAACACCCCCCAAATCGCGATTAGAGCCTTAATTAAGGAGATAAATCGATTTAAAGGTTTGGGAAGTCCACCGGCCGACAAATAAAAGATTTTGGAATATTTTATACTGGGAAATTTGGGTATGAAAATTTCGAGCATCTGAACACCCCCCAAATCGCGATTAGAGCCTTAATTAAGGAGATAAATCGATTTAAAGGTTTGGGAAGTCCACCGGCCGACAAATAAAAGATTTTGGAATATTTTATACTGGGAAATTTGGGTATGAAAATTTCGAGCATCTGAACACCCCCCAAATCGCGATTAGAGCCTTAATTAAGGAGATAAATCGATTTAAAGGTTTGGGAAGTCCACCGGCCGACAAATAAAAGATTTTGGAATATTTTATACTGGGAAATTTGGGTATGAAAATTTCGAGCATCTGAACACCCCCCAAATCGCGATAAGAGCCTTAATTAAGGAGATAAAACGATTTAAAGGTTTGGGAAGTCCACCGGCCGATATATAAAGGATTTTGGAATATTTTATACTGGGAAATTTGGGTATGAAAATTTCGAGCATCTGAACACCCCCCAAATCGCGATTAGAGCCTTAATTAAGGAGATAAATCGATTTAAAGGTTTGGGAAGTCCACCGGCCGACAAATAAAAGATTTTGGAATATTTTATGCTGGAAAATTTGGGTATGAAAATTTCGAGCATCTGAACACCCCCCAAATCGCGATTAGAGCCTTAATTAAGGAGATAAATCGATTTAAAGGTTTGGGAAGTCCACCGGCCGACAAATAAAAGATTTTGGAATATTTTATACTGGGAAATTTGGGTATGAAAATTTCGAGCATCTGAACCCCCCCAAATCGCGATTAGAGCCTTAATTAAGGAGATAAATCGATTTAAAGGTTTGGGAAGTCCACCGGCCGACAAATAAAAGATTTTGGAATATTTTATACTGGGAAATTTGGGTATGAAAATTTCGAGCATCTGAACACCCCCCAAATCGCGATTAGAGCCTTAATTAAGGAGATAAATCGATTTAAAGGTTTGGGAAGTCCACCGGCCGATATATAAAGGATTTTGGAATATTTTATATTGGGAAATTTGGGTATGAAAATTTCGAGCATCTGAACACCCCCCAAATCGCGATTAGAGCCTTAATTAAGGAGATAAATCGATTTAAAGGTTTGGGAAATCCACCGGCCGATATATAAAGGATTTTGGAATATTTTATACTGGGAAATTTGGGTATGAAAATTTCGAGCATCTGAACACCACCCAAATCGCGATTAGAGCCTTAATTAAGGAGATAAATCGATTTAAAGGTTTGGGAAGTCCACCGGCCGACAAATTAAAGATTTTGGAATATTTTATACTGGGAAATTTGGGTATGAAAATTTCGAGCATCTGAACACCCCCCAAATCGCGATTAGAGCCTTAATTAAGGAGATAAATCGATTTAAAGGTTTGGGAAGTCCACCGGCCGACAAATTAAAGATTTTGGAATATTTTATACTGGGAAATTTGGGTATGAAAATTTCGAGCATCTGAACACCACCCAAATCGCGATTAGAGCCTTAATTAAGGAGATAAATCGATTTAAAGGTTTGGGAAGTCCACCGGCCGACAAATTAAAGATTTTGGAATATTTTATACTGGGAAATTTGGGTATGAAAATTTCGAGCATCTGAACACCACCCAAATCGCGATTAGAGCCTTAATTAAGGAGATAAATCGATTTAAAGGTTTGGGAAGTCCACCGGCCGACAAATTAAAGATTTTGGAATATTTTATACTGGGAAATTTGGGTATGAAAATTTCGAGCATCTGAACACCCCCCAAATCGCGATTAGAGCCTTAATTAAGGAGATAAATCGATTTAAAGGTTTGGGAAGTCCACCGGCCGACAAATTAAAGATTTTGGAATATTTTATACTGGGAAATTTGGGTATGAAAATTTCGAGCATCTGAACACCACCCAAATCGCGATTAGAGCCTTAATTAAGGAGATAAATCGATTTAAAGGTTTGGGAAGTCCACCGGCCGACAAATTAAAGATTTTGGAATATTTTATACTGGGAAATTTGGGTATGAAAATTTCGAGCATCTGAACACCCCCCAAATCGCGATTAGAGCCTTAATTAAGGAGATAAATCGATTTAAAGGTTTGGGAAGTCCACCGGCCGACAAATAAAAGATTTTGGAATATTTTATACTGGGAAATTTGGGTATGAAAATTTCGAGCATCTGAACACCCCCCAAATCGCGATTAGAGCCTTAATTAAGGAGATAAATCGATTTAAAGGTTTGGGAAGTCCACCGGCCGACAAATAAAAGATTTTGGAATATTTTAAACTGGGAAATTTGGGTATGAAAATTTCGAGCATCTGAACACCCCCCAAATCGCGATTAGAGCCTTAATTAAGGAGATAAATCGATTTAAAGGTTTGGGAAGTCCACCGGCCGACAAATAAAAGATTTTGGAATATTTTATACTGGAAAATTTGGGTATGAAAATTTCGAGCATCTGAACACCCCCCAAATCGCGATTAGAGCCTTAATTAAGGAGATAAATCGATTTAAAGGTTTGGGAAATCCACCGGCCGATATATAAAGGATTTTGGAATATTTTATACTGGGAAATTTGGGTATGAAAATTTCGAGCATCTGAACACCACCCAAATCGCGATTAGAGCCTTAATTAAGGAGATAAATCGATTTAAAGGTTTGGGAAGTCCACCGGCCGACAAATTAAAGATTTTGGAATATTTTATACTGGGAAATTTGGGTATGAAAATTTCGAGCATCTGAACACCACCCAAATCGCGATTAGAGCCTTAATTAAGGAGATAAATCGATTTAAAGGTTTGGGAAGTCCACCGGCCGACAAATTAAAGATTTTGGAATATTTTATACTGGGAAATTTGGGTATGAAAATTTCGAGCATCTGAACACCCCCCAAATCGCGATTAGAGCCTTAATTAAGGAGATAAATCGATTTAAAGGTTTGGGAAGTCCACCGGCCGACAAATTAAAGATTTTGGAATATTTTATACTGGGAAATTTGGGTATGAAAATTTCGAGCATCTGAACACCACCCAAATCGCGATTAGAGCCTTAATTAAGGAGATAAATCGATTTAAAGGTTTGGGAAGTCCACCGGCCGACAAATTAAAGATTTTGGAATATTTTATACTGGGAAATTTGGGTATGAAAATTTCGAGCATCTGAACACCCCCCAAATCGCGATTAGAGCCTTAATTAAGGAGATAAATCGATTTAAAGGTTTGGGAAGTCCACCGGCCGACAAATAAAAGATTTTGGAATATTTTATACTGGGAAATTTGGGTATGAAAATTTCGAGCATCTGAACACCCCCCAAATCGCGATTAGAGCCTTAATTAAGGAGATAAATCGATTTAAAGGTTTGGGAAGTCCACCGGCCGACAAATAAAAGATTTTGGAATATTTTATACTGGGAAATTTGGGTATGAAAATTTCGAGCATCTGAACACCCCCCAAATCGCGATTAGAGCCTTAATTAAGGAGATAAATCGATTTAAAGGTTTGGGAAGTCCACCGGCCGACAAATAAAAGATTTTGGAATATTTTATACTGGGAAATTTGGGTATGAAAATTTCGAGCATCTGAACACCCCCCAAATCGCGATAAGAGCCTTAATTAAGGAGATAAAACGATTTAAAGGTTTGGGAAGTCCACCGGCCGATATATAAAGGATTTTGGAATATTTTATACTGGGAAATTTGGGTATGAAAATTTCGAGCATCTGAACACCCCCCAAATCGCGATTAGAGCCTTAATTAAGGAGATAAATCGATTTAAAGGTTTGGGAAGTCCACCGGCCGACAAATAAAAGATTTTGGAATATTTTATGCTGGAAAATTTGGGTATGAAAATTTCGAGCATCTGAACACCCCCCAAATCGCGATTAGAGCCTTAATTAAGGAGATAAATCGATTTAAAGGTTTGGGAAGTCCACCGGCCGACAAATAAAAGATTTTGGAATATTTTATACTGGGAAATTTGGGTATGAAAATTTCGAGCATCTGAACCCCCCCAAATCGCGATTAGAGCCTTAATTAAGGAGATAAATCGATTTAAAGGTTTGGGAAGTCCACCGGCCGACAAATAAAAGATTTTGGAATATTTTATACTGGGAAATTTGGGTATGAAAATTTCGAGCATCTGAACACCCCCCAAATCGCGATTAGAGCCTTAATTAAGGAGATAAATCGATTTAAAGGTTTGGGAAGTCCACCGGCCGATATATAAAGGATTTTGGAATATTTTATATTGGGAAATTTGGGTATGAAAATTTCGAGCATCTGAACACCCCCCAAATCGCGATTAGAGCCTTAATTAAGGAGATAAATCGATTTAAAGGTTTGGGAAGTCCACCGGCCGACAAATAAAAGATTTTGGAATATTTTAAACTGGGAAATTTGGGTATGAAAATTTCGAGCATCTGAACACCCCCCAAATCGCGATTAGAGCCTTAATTAAGGAGATAAATCGATTTAAAGGTTTGGGAAGTCCACCGGCCGACAAATAAAAGATTTTGGAATATTTTATACTGGAAAATTTGGGTATGAAAATTTCGAGCATCTGAACACCCCCCAAATCGCGATTAGAGCCTTAATTAAGGAGATAAATCGATTTAAAGGTTTGGGAAATCCACCGGCCGATATATAAAGGATTTTGGAATATTTTATACTGGGAAATTTGGGTATGAAAATTTCGAGCATCTGAACACCACCCAAATCGCGATTAGAGCCTTAATTAAGGAGATAAATCGATTTAAAGGTTTGGGAAGTCCACCGGCCGACAAATTAAAGATTTTGGAATATTTTATACTGGGAAATTTGGGTATGAAAATTTCGAGCATCTGAACACCCCCCAAATCGCGATTAGAGCCTTAATTAAGGAGATAAATCGATTTAAAGGTTTGGGAAGTCCACCGGCCGACAAATAAAAGATTTTGGAATATTTTATACTGGAAAATTTGGGTATGAAAATTTCGAGCATCTGAACACCCCCCAAATCGCGATTAGAGCCTTAATTAAGGAGATAAATCGATTTAAAGGTTTGGGAAATCCACCGGCCGATATATAAAGGATTTTGGAATATTTTATACTGGGAAATTTGGGTATGAAAATTTCGAGCATCTGAACACCACCCAAATCGCGATTAGAGCCTTAATTAAGGAGATAAATCGATTTAAAGGTTTGGGAAGTCCACCGGCCGACAAATAAAAGATTTTGGAATATTTTATACTGGGAAATTTGGGTATGAAAATTTCGAGCATCTGAACACCCCCCAAATCGCGATTAGAGCCTTAATTAAGGAGATAAATCGATTTAAAGGTTTGGGAAGTCCACCGGCCGACAAATAAAAGATTTTGGAATATTTTATACTGGGAAATTTGGGTATGAAAATTTCGAGCATCTGAACACCACCCAAATCGCGATTAGAGCCTTAATTAAGGAGATAAATCGATTTAAAGGTTTGGGAAGTCCACCGGCCGACAAATTAAAGATTTTGGAATATTTTATACTGGGAAATTTGGGTATGAAAATTTCGAGCATCTGAACACCACCCAAATCGCGATTAGAGCCTTAATTAAGGAGATAAATCGATTTAAAGGTTTGGGAAGTCCACCGGCCGACAAATTAAAGATTTTGGAATATTTTATACTGGGAAATTTGGGTATGAAAATTTCGAGCATCTGAACACCCCCCAAATCGCGATTAGAGCCTTAATTTAGGAGATAAATCGATTTAAAGGTTTGGGAAGTCCACCGGCCGACAAATAAAAGATTTTGGAATATTTTATACTGGGAAATTTGGGTATGAAAATTTCGAGCATCTGAACACCCCCCAAATCGCGATTAGAGCCTTAATTAAGGAGATAAATCGATTTAAAGGTTTGGGAAGTCCACCGGCCGACAAATAAAAGATTTTGGAATATTTTATACTGGGAAATTTGGGTATGAAAATTTCGAGCATCTGAACACCCCCCAAATCGCGATTAGAGCCTTAATTTAGGAGATAAATCGATTTAAAGGTTTGGGAAGTCCACCGACCGATATACAAACGATTTTGGAATATTTTATACAGGGAAATTTGGGTATGAATATTTCGAGCATCTGAACACCCCCCAAATCGCGATTAGAGCCTTAATTAAGGAGATAAATCAATTTAAATGTTTGGGAAGTCCACCGGCCGACAAATAAAAGATTTTGGAATATTTTATACTGGAAAATTTGGGTATGAAAATTTCGAGCATCTGAACACCCCCCAAATCGCGATTAGAGCCTTAATTAAGGAGATAAATCGATTTAAAGGTTTGGGAAGTCCACCGGCCGACAAATAAAAGATTTTGGAATATTTTATACTGGGAAATTTGGGTATGAAAATTTCGAGCATCTGAACACCCCCCAAATCGCGATTAGAGCCTTAATTAAGGAGATAAATCGATTTAAAGGTTTGGGAAGTCCACCGGCCGACAAATAAAAGATTTTGGAATATTTTATACTGGGAAATTTGGGTATGAAAATTTCGAGCATCTGAACACCCCCCAAATCGCGATTAGAGCCTTAATTAAGGAGATAAATCGATTTAAAGGTTTGGGAAGTCCAGCGGCCGATATATAAAAGATTTTGGAATATTTTATACTGGGAAATTTGGGTATGAAAATTTCGAGCATCTGAACACCCCCCAAATCGCGATTAGAGCCTTAATTAAGGAGATAAATCAATTTAAATGTTTGGGAAGTCCACCGGCCGACAAATAAAAGATTTTGGAATATTTTATACTGGGAAATTTGGGTATGAAAATTTCGAGCATCTGAACACCCCCTAAATCGCGATTAGAGCCTTAATTAAGGAGATAAATCGATTTAAAGGTTTGGGAAGTCCACCGGCCGACAAATAAAAGATTTTGGAATATTTTATACTGGGAAATTTGGGTATGAAAATTTCGAGCATCTGAACACCCCCCAAATCGCGATTAGAGCCTTAATTAAGGAGATAAATCGATTTAAAGGTTTGGGAAGTCCACCGGCCGACAAATAAAAGATTTTGGAATATTTTATACTGGGAAATTTGGGTATGAAAATTTCGAGCATCTGAACACCACCCAAATCGCGATTAGAGCCTTAATTAAGGAGATAAATCGATTTAAAGGTTTGGGAAGTCCAGCGGCCGATATATAAAGGATTTTGGAATATTTTATACTGGGAAATTTGGGTATGAAAATTTCGAGCATCTGAACACCCCCCAAATCGCGATTAGAGCCTTAATTAAGGAGATAAATCGATTTAAAGGTTTGGGAAGTCCACCGGCCGACAAATAAAAGATTTTGGAATATTTTATACTGGGAAATTTGGGTATGAAAATTTCGAGCATCTGAACACCCCCCAAATCGCGATTAGAGCCTTAATTAAGGAGATAAATCGATTTAAAGGTTTGGGAAGTCCACCGGCCGACAAATAAAAGATTTTGGAATATTTTATACTGGGAAATTTGGGTATGAAAATTTCGAGCATCTGAACACCACCCAAATCGCGATTAGAGCCTTAATTAAGGAGATAAATCGATTTAAAGGTTTGGGAAGTCCACCGGCCGACAAATTAAAGATTTTGGAATATTTTATACTGGGAAATTTGGGTATGAAAATTTCGAGCATCTGAACACCACCCAAATCGCGATTAGAGCCTTAATTAAGGAGATAAATCGATTTAAAGGTTTGGGAAGTCCACCGGCCGACAAATTAAAGATTTTGGAATATTTTATACTGGGAAATTTGGGTATGAAAATTTCGAGCATCTGAACACCCCCCAAATCGCGATTAGAGCCTTAATTTAGGAGATAAATCGATTTAAAGGTTTGGGAAGTCCACCGGCCGACAAATAAAAGATTTTGGAATATTTTATACTGGGAAATTTGGGTATGAAAATTTCGAGCATCTGAACACCCCCCAAATCGCGATTAGAGCCTTAATTAAGGAGATAAATCGATTTAAAGGTTTGGGAAGTCCACCGGCCGACAAATAAAAGATTTTGGAATATTTTATACTGGGAAATTTGGGTATGAAAATTTCGAGCATCTGAACACCCCCCAAATCGCGATTAGAGCCTTAATTTAGGAGATAAATCGATTTAAAGGTTTGGGAAGTCCACCGACCGATATACAAACGATTTTGGAATATTTTATACAGGGAAATTTGGGTATGAATATTTCGAGCATCTGAACACCCCCCAAATCGCGATTAGAGCCTTAATTAAGGAGATAAATCAATTTAAATGTTTGGGAAGTCCACCGGCCGACAAATAAAAGATTTTGGAATATTTTATACTGGAAAATTTGGGTATGAAAATTTCGAGCATCTGAACACCCCCCAAATCGCGATTAGAGCCTTAATTAAGGAGATAAATCGATTTAAAGGTTTGGGAAGTCCACCGGCCGACAAATAAAAGATTTTGGAATATTTTATACTGGGAAATTTGGGTATGAAAATTTCGAGCATCTGAACACCCCCCAAATCGCGATTAGAGCCTTAATTAAGGAGATAAATCGATTTAAAGGTTTGGGAAGTCCACCGGCCGACAAATAAAAGATTTTGGAATATTTTATACTGGGAAATTTGGGTATGAAAATTTCGAGCATCTGAACACCCCCCAAATCGCGATTAGAGCCTTAATTAAGGAGATAAATCGATTTAAAGGTTTGGGAAATCCACCGGCCGATATATAAAGGATTTTGGAATATTTTATACTGGGAAATTTGGGTATGAAAATTTCGAGCATCTGAACACCACCCAAATCGCGATTAGAGCCTTAATTAAGGAGATAAATCGATTTAAAGGTTTGGGAAGTCCACCGGCCGACAAATAAAAGATTTCGGAATATTTTATACTGGGAAATTTGGGTATGAAAATTTCGAGCATCTGAACACCCCCCAAATCGCGATTAGAGCCTTAATTAAGGAGATAAATCGATTTAAAGGTTTGGGAAGTCCACCGGCCGACAAATAAAAGATTTTGGAATATTTTATACTGGGAAATTTGGGTATGAAAATTTCGAGCATCTGAACACCACCCAAATCGCGATTAGAGCCTTAATTAAGGAGATAAATCGATTTAAAGGTTTGGGAAGTCCACCGGCCGACAAATAAAAGATTTTGGAATATTTTATACTGGGAAATTTGGGTATGAAAATTTCGAGCATCTGAACACCCCCCAAATCGCGATTAGAGCCTTAATTAAGGAGATAAATCGATTTAAAGGTTTGGGAAGTCCACCGGCCGACAAATTAAAGATTTTGGAATATTTTATACTGGGAAATTTGGGTATGAAAATTTCGAGCATCTGAACACCCCCCAAATCGCGATTAGAGCCTTAATTTAGGAGATAAATCGATTTAAAGGTTTGGGAAGTCCACCGGCCGACAAATAAAAGATTTTGGAATATTTTATACTGGGAAATTTGGGTATGAAAATTTCGAGCATCTGAACACCCCCCAAATCGCGATTAGAGCCTTAATTAAGGAGATAAATCGATTTAAAGGTTTGGGAAGTCCACCGGCCGACAAATAAAAGATTTTGGAATATTTTATACTGGGAAATTTGGGTATGAAAATTTCGAGCATCTGAACACCCCCCAAATCGCGATTAGAGCCTTAATTTAGGAGATAAATCGATTTAAAGGTTTGGGAAGTCCACCGACCGATATACAAACGATTTTGGAATATTTTATACAGGGAAATTTGGGTATGAATATTTCGAGCATCTGAACACCCCCCAAATCGCGATTAGAGCCTTAATTAAGGAGATAAATCAATTTAAATGTTTGGGAAGTCCACCGGCCGACAAATAAAAGATTTTGGAATATTTTATACTGGAAAATTTGGGTATGAAAATTTCGAGCATCTGAACACCCCCCAAATCGCGATTAGAGCCTTAATTAAGGAGATAAATCGATTTAAAGGTTTGGGAAGTCCACCGGCCGACAAATAAAAGATTTTGGAATATTTTATACTGGGAAATTTGGGTATGAAAATTTCGAGCATCTGAACACCCCCCAAATCGCGATTAGAGCCTTAATTAAGGAGATAAATCGATTTAAAGGTTTGGGAAGTCCACCGGCCGACAAATAAAAGATTTTGGAATATTTTATACTGGGAAATTTGGGTATGAAAATTTCGAGCATCTGAACACCCCCCAAATCGCGATTAGAGCCTTAATTAAGGAGATAAATCAATTTAAATGTTTGGGAAGTCCACCGGCCGACAAATAAAAGATTTTGGAATATTTTATACTGGGAAATTTGGGTATGAAAATTTCGAGCATCTGAACACCCCCCAAATCGCGATTAGAGCCTTAATTAAGGAGATAAATCGATTTAAAGGTTTGGGAAGTCCACCGGCCGACAAATAAAAGATTTTGGAATATTTTATACTGGGAAATTTGGGTATGAAAATTTCGAGCATCTGAACACCCCCCAAATCGCGATTAGAGCCTTAATTAAGGAGATAAATCGATTTAAAGGTTTGGGAAGTCCAGCGGCCGATATATAAAGGATTTTGGAATATTTTATACTGGGAAATTTGGGTATGAAAATTTCGAGCATCTGAACACCCCCCAAATCGCGATTAGAGCCTTAATTAAGGAGATAAATCAATTTAAATGTTTGGGAAGTCCACCGGCCGACAAATAAAAGATTTTGGAATATTTTATACTGGGAAATTTGGGTATGAAAATTTCGAGCATCTGAACACCCCCTAAATCGCGATTAGAGCCTTAATTAAGGAGATAAATCGATTTAAAGGTTTGGGAAGTCCACCGGCCGACAAATAAAAGATTTTGGAATATTTTATACTGGGAAATTTGGGTATGAAAATTTCGAGCATCTGAACACCCCCCAAATCGCGATTAGAGCCTTAATTAAGGAGATAAATCGATTTAAAGGTTTGGGAAGTCCACCGGCCGACAAATAAAAGATTTTGGAATATTTTATACTGGGAAATTTGGGTATGAAAATTTCGAGCATCTGAACACCACCCAAATCGCGATTAGAGCCTTAATTAAGGAGATAAATCGATTTAAAGGTTTGGGAAGTCCAGCGGCCGATATATAAAGGATTTTGGAATATTTTATACTGGGAAATTTGGGTATGAAAATTTCGAGCATCTGAACACCCCCCAAATCGCGATTAGAGCCTTAATTAAGGAGATAAATCGATTTAAAGGTTTGGGAAGTCCACCGGCCGACAAATAAAAGATTTTGGAATATTTTATACTGGGAAATTTGGGTATAAAAATTTCGAGCATCTGAACACCCCCCAAATCGCGATTAGAGCCTTAATTAAGGAGATAAATCGATTTAAAGCATTGGGAAGTCCACCGGCCGATATATAAAGGATTTTGGAATATTTTATACTGGGAAATTTGGGTATGAAAATTTCGAGCATCTGAACACCCCCCAAATCGCGATTAGAGCCTTAATTAAGGAGATAAATCGATTTAAAGGTTTGGGAAGTCCACCGGCCGACAAATAAAAGATTTTGGAATATTTTATACTGGGAAATTTGGGTATAAAAATTTCGAGCATCTGAACACCCCCCAAATCGCGATTAGAGCCTTAATTAAGGAGATAAATCGATTTAAAGGTTTGGGAAGTCCACCGGCCGACAAATAAAAGATTTTGGAATATTTTATACTGGGAAATTTGGGTATGAAAATTTCGAGCATCTGAACACCCCCCAAATCGCGATTAGAGCCTTAATTTAGGAGATAAATCGATTTAAAGGTTTGGGAAGTCCACCGGCCGACAAATAAAAGATTTTGGAATATTTTATACTGGGAAATTTGGGTATGAAAATTTCGAGCATCTGAACACCCCCCAAATCGCGATTAGAGCCTTAATTAAGGAGATAAATCGATTTAAAGGTTTGGGAAGTCCACCGGCCGATATACAAACGATTTTGGAATATTTTATACAGGGAAATTTGGGTATGAATATTTCGAGCATCTGAACACCCCCCAAATCGCGATTAGAGCCTTAATTAAGGAGATAAATCAATTTAAATGTTTGGGAAGTCCACCGGCCGACAAATAAAAGATTTTGGAATATTTTATACTGGAAAATTTGGGTATGAAAATTTCGAGCATCTGAACACCCCCCAAATCGCGATTAGAGCCTTAATTAAGGAGATAAATCGATTTAAAGGTTTGGGAAGTCCACCGGCCGATATACAAACGATTTTGGAATATTTTATACAGGGAAATTTGGGTATGAATATTTCGAGCATCTGAACACCCCCCAAATCGCGATTAGAGCCTTAATTTAGGAGATAAATCGATTTAAAGGTTTGGGAAGTCCACCGGCCGACAAATAAAAGATTTTGGAATATTTTATACTGGGAAATTTGGGTATGAAAATTTCGAGCATCTGAACACCCCCCAAATCGCGATTAGAGCCTTAATTAAGGAGATAAATCGATTTAAAGGTTTGGGAAGTCCACCGGCCGATATACAAACGATTTTGGAATATTTTATACAGGGAAATTTGGGTATGAATATTTCGAGCATCTGAACACCCCCCAAATCGCGATTAGAGCCTTAATTAAGGAGATAAATCGATTTAAAGGTTTGGGAAGTCCACCGGCCGACAAATAAAAGATTTTGGAATATTTTATACTGGAAAATTTGGGTATGAAAATTTCGAGCATCTGAACACCCCCCAAATCGCGATTAGAGCCTTAATTAAGGAGATAAATCGATTTAAAGGTTTGGGAAGTCCACCGGCCGACAAATAAAAGATTTTGGAATATTTTATACTGGGAAATTTGGGTATGAAAATTTCGAGCATCTGAACACCCCCCAAATCGCGATTAGAGCCTTAATTAAGGAGATAAATCGATTTAAAGGTTTGGGAAGTCCACCGGCCGACAAATTAAAGATTTTGGAATATTTTATACTGGGAAATTTGGGTATGAAAATTTCGAGCATCTGAACACCCCCCAAATCGCGATTAGAGCCTTAATTAAGGAGATAAATCGATTTAAAGGTTTGGGAAGTCCACCGGCCGACAAATTAAAGATTTTGGAATATTTTATACTGGGAAATTTGGGTATGAAAATTTCGAGCATCTGAACACCACCCAAATCGCGATTAGAGCCTTAATTAAGGAGATAAATCGATTTAAAGGTTTGGGAAGTCCACCGGCCGACAAATAAAAGATTTTGGAATATTTTATACTGGGAAATTTGGGTATGAAAATTTCGAGCATCTGAACACCCCCCAAATCGCGATTAGAGCCTTAATTAAGGAGATAAATCGATTTAAAGGTTTGGGAAGTCCACCGGCCGACAAATAAAAGATTTTGGAATATTTTATACTGGGAAATTTGGGTATGAAAATTTCGAGCATCTGAACACCCCCCAAATCGCGATTAGAGCCTTAATTTAGGAGATAAATCGATTTAAAGGTTTGGGAAGTCCACCGACCGATATACAAACGATTTTGGAATATTTTATACAGGGAAATTTGGGTATGAATATTTCGAGCATCTGAACACCCCCCAAATCGCGATTAGAGCCTTAATTAAGGAGATAAATCAATTTAAATGTTTGGGAAGTCCACCGGCCGACAAATAAAAGATTTTGGAATATTTTATACTGGAAAATTTGGGTATGAAAATTTCGAGCATCTGAACACCCCCCAAATCGCGATTAGAGCCTTAATTAAGGAGATAAATCGATTTAAAGGTTTGGGAAGTCCACCGGCCGACAAATAAAAGATTTTGGAATATTTTATACTGGGAAATTTGGGTATGAAAATTTCGAGCATCTGAACACCCCCCAAATCGCGATTAGAGCCTTAATTAAGGAGATAAATCGATTTAAAGGTTTGGGAAGTCCACCGGCCGACAAATAAAAGATTTTGGAATATTTTATACTGGGAAATTTGGGTATGAAAATTTCGAGCATCTGAACACCCCCCAAATCGCGATTAGAGCCTTAATTAAGGAGATAAATCGATTTAAAGGTTTGGGAAGTCCACCGGCCGACAAATTAAAGATTTTGGAATATTTTATACTGGGAAATTTGGGTATGAAAATTTCGAGCATCTGAACACCACCCAAATCGCGATTAGAGCCTTAATTAAGGAGATAAATCGATTTAAAGGTTTGGGAAGTCCACCGGCCGACAAATAAAAGATTTTGGAATATTTTATACTGGGAAATTTGGGTATGAAAATTTCGAGCATCTGAACACCCCCCAAATCGCGATTAGAGCCTTAATTAAGGAGATAAATCGATTTAAAGGTTTGGGAAGTCCACCGGCCGACAAATTAAAGATTTTGGAATATTTTATACTGGGAAATTTGGGTATGAAAATTTCGAGCATCTGAACACCCCCCAAATCGCGATTAGAGCCTTAATTTAGGAGATAAATCGATTTAAAGGTTTGGGAAGTCCACCGGCCGACAAATAAAAGATTTTGGAATATTTTATACTGGGAAATTTGGGTATGAAAATTTCGAGCATCTGAACACCCCCCAAATCGCGATTAGAGCCTTAATTAAGGAGATAAATCGATTTAAAGGTTTGGGAAGTCCACCGGCCGACAAATAAAAGATTTTGGAATATTTTATACTGGGAAATTTGGGTATGAAAATTTCGAGCATCTGAACACCACCCAAATCGCGATTAGAGCCTTAATTAAGGAGATAAATCGATTTAAAGGTTTGGGAAGTCCACCGGCCGACAAATAAAAGATTTTGGAATATTTTATACTGGGAAATTTGGGTATGAAAATTTCGAGCATCTGAACACCCCCCAAATCGCGATTAGAGCCTTAATTAAGGAGATAAATCGATTTAAAGGTTTGGGAAGTCCACCGGCCGACAAATAAAAGATTTTGGAATATTTTATACTGGGAAATTTGGGTATGAAAATTTCGAGCATCTGAACACCCCCCAAATCGCGATTAGAGCCTTAATTAAGGAGATAAATCGATTTAAAGGTTTGGGAAGTCCACCGGCCGACAAATAAAAGATTTTGGAATATTTTATACTGGGAAATTTGGGTATGAAAATTTCGAGCATCTGAACACCCCCCAAATCGCGATTAGAGCCTTAATTAAGGAGATAAATCGATTTAAAGGTTTGGGAAGTCCACCGGCCGACAAATAAAAGATTTTGGAATATTTTATACTGGGAAATTTGGGTATGAAAATTTCGAGCATCTGAACACCACCCAAATCGCGATTAGAGCCTTAATTAAGGAGATAAATCGATTTAAAGGTTTGGGAAGTCCACCGGCCGACAAATAAAAGATTTTGGAATATTTTATACTGGGAAATTTGGGTATGAAAATTTCGAGCATCTGAACACCCCCCAAATCGCGATTAGAGCCTTAATTAAGGAGATAAATCGATTTAAAGGTTTGGGAAGTCCACCGGCCGACAAATTAAAGATTTTGGAATATTTTATACTGGGAAATTTGGGTATGAAAATTTCGAGCATCTGAACACCCCCCAAATCGCGATTAGAACCTTAATTTAGGAGATAAATCGATTTAAAGGTTTGGGAAGTCCACCGGCCGACAAATAAAAGATTTTGGAATATTTTATACTGGGAAATTTGGGTATGAAAATTTCGAGCATCTGAACACCCCCCAAATCGCGATTAGAGCCTTAATTAAGGAGATAAATCGATTTAAAGGTTTGGGAAGTCCACCGGCCGACAAATAAAAGATTTTGGAATATTTTATACTGGGAAATTTGGGTATGAAAATTTCGAGCATCTGAACACCCCCCAAATCGCGATTAGAGCCTTAATTTAGGAGATAAATCGATTTAAAGGTTTGGGAAGTCCACCGACCGATATACAAACGATTTTGGAATATTTTATACAGGGAAATTTGGGTATGAATATTTCGAGCATCTGAACACCCCCCAAATCGCGATTAGAGCCTTAATTAAGGAGATAAATCAATTTAAATGTTTGGGAAGTCCACCGGCCGACAAATAAAAGATTTTGGAATATTTTATACTGGAAATTTGGGTATGAAAATTTCGAGCATCTGAACACCCCCCAAATCGCGATTAGAGCCTTAATTAAGGAGATAAATCGATTTAAAGGTTTGGGAAGTCCACCGGCCGACAAATAAAAGATTTTGGAATATTTTATACTGGGAAATTTGGGTATGAAAATTTCGAGCATCTGAACACCCCCCAAATCGCGATTAGAGCCTTAATTAAGGAGATAAATCGATTTAAAGGTTTGGGAAGTCCACCGGCCGACAAATAAAAGATTTTGGAATATTTTATACTGGGAAATTTGGGTATGAAAATTTCGAGCATCTGAACACCCCCCAAATCGCGATTAGAGCCTTAATTAAGGAGATAAATCAATTTAAATGTTTGGGAAGTCCACCGGCCGACAAATAAAAGATTTTTGAATATTTTATACTGGGAAATTTGGGTATGAAAATTTCGAGCATCTGAACACCCCCCAAATCGCGATTAGAGCCTTAATTAAGGAGATAAATCGATTTAAAGGTTTGGGAAGTCCACCGGCCGACAAATAAAAGATTTTGGAATATTTTATACTGGGAAATTTGGGTATGAAAATTTCGAGCATCTGAACACCCCCCAAATCGCGATTAGAGCCTTAATTAAGGAGATAAATCGATTTAAAGGTTTGGGAAGTCCAGCGGCCGATATATAAAGGATTTTGGAATATTTTATACTGGGAAATTTGGGTATGAAAATTTCGAGCATCTGAACACCCCCCAAATCGCGATTAGAGCCTTAATTAAGGAGATAAATCAATTTAAATGTTTGGGAAGTCCACCGGCCGACAAATAAAAGATTTTGGAATATTTTATACTGGGAAATTTGGGTATGAAAATTTCGAGCATCTGAACACCCCCTAAATCGCGATTAGAGCCTTAATTAAGGAGATAAATCGATTTAAAGGTTTGGGAAGTCCACCGGCCGACAAATAAAAGATTTTGGAATATTTTATACTGGGAAATTTGGGTATGAAAATTTCGAGCATCTGAACACCCCCCAAATCGCGATTAGAGCCTTAATTAAGGAGATAAATCGATTTAAAGGTTTGGGAAGTCCACCGGCCGACAAATAAAAGATTTTGGAATATTTTATACTGGGAAATTTGGGTATGAAAATTTCGAGCATCTGAACACCACCCAAATCGCGATTAGAGCCTTAATTAAGGAGATAAATCGATTTAAAGGTTTGGGAAGTCCAGCGGCCGATATATAAAGGATTTTGGAATATTTTATACTGGGAAATTTGGGTATGAAAATTTCGAGCATCTGAACACCCCCCAAATCGCGATTAGAGCCTTAATTAAGGAGATAAATCGATTTAAAGGTTTGGGAAGTCCACCGGCCGACAAATAAAAGATTTTGGAATATTTTATACTGGGAAATTTGGGTATGAAAATTTCGAGCATCTGAACACCCCCCAAATCGCGATTAGAGCCTTAATTAAGGAGATAAATCGATTTAAAGCATTGGGAAGTCCACCGGCCGATATATAAAGGATTTTGGAATATTTTATACTGGGAAATTTGGGTATGAAAATTTCGAGCATCTGAACACCCCCCAAATCGCGATTAGAGCCTTAATTAAGGAGATAAATCGATTTAAAGGTTTGGGAAGTCCACCGGCCGACAAATAAAAGATTTTGGAATATTTTATACTGGGAAATTTGGGTATGAAAATTTCGAGCATCTGAACACCCCCCAAATCGCGATTAGAGCCTTAATTAAGGAGATAAATCGATTTAAAGGTTTGGGAAGTCCACCGGCCGACAAATAAAAGATTTTGGAATATTTTATACTGGGAAATTTGGGTATAAAAATTTCGAGCATCTGAACACCCCCCAAATCGCGATTAGAGCCTTAATTAAGGAGATAAATCGATTTAAAGCATTGGGAAGTCCACCGGCCGATATATAAAGGATTTTGGAATATTTTATACTGGGAAATTTGGGTATGAAAATTTCGAGCATCTGAACACCCCCCAAATCGCGATTAGAGCCTTAATTAAGGAGATAAATCGATTTAAAGGTTTGGGAAGTCCACCGGCCGACAAATAAAAGATTTTGGAATATTTTATACTGGGAAATTTGGGTATGAAAATTTCGAGCATCTGAACACCCCCCAAATCGCGATTAGAGCCTTAATTTAGGAGATAAATCGATTTAAAGGTTTGGGAAGTCCACCGGCCGACAAATAAAAGATTTTGGAATATTTTATACTGGGAAATTTGGGTATGAAAATTTCGAGCATCTGAACACCCCCCAAATCGCGATTAGAGCCTTAATTAAGGAGATAAATCGATTTAAAGGTTTGGGAAGTCCACCGGCCGACAAATAAAAGATTTTGGAATATTTTATACTGGGAAATTTGGGTATGAAAATTTCGAGCATCTGAACACCCCCCAAATCGCGATTAGAGCCTTAATTAAGGAGATAAATCGATTTAAAGGTTTGGGAAGTCCACCGGCCGATATATAAAGGATTTTGGAATATTTTATACTGGGAAATTTGGGTATGAAAATTTCGAGCATCTGAACACCCCCCAAATCGCGATTAGAGCCTTAATTAAGGAGATAAATCGATTTAAAGGTTTGGGAAGTCCACCGGCCGACAAATTAAAGATTTTGGAATATTTTATACTGGGAAATTTGGGTATGAAAATTTCGAGCATCTGAACACCCCCCAAATCGCGATTAGAGCCTTAATTAAGGAGATAAATCGATTTAAAGGTTTGGGAAGTCCACCGGCCGACAAATAAAAGATTTTGGAATATTTTATACTGGGAAATTTGGGTATGAAAATTTCGAGCATCTGAACACCCCCCAAATCGCGATTAGAGCCTTAATTAAGGAGATAAATCGATTTAAAGGTTTGGGAAGTCCACCGGCCGACAAATAAAAGATTTTGGAATATTTTATACTGGGAAATTTGGGTATGAAAATTTCGAGCATCTGAACACCCCCCAAATCGCGATTAGAGCCTTAATTAAGGAGATAAATCGATTTAAAGGTTTGGGAAGTCCACCGGCCGACAAATAAAAGATTTTGGAATATTTTATACTGGGAAATTTGGGTATGAAAATTTCGAGCATCTGAACACCCCCCAAATCGCGATTAGAGCCTTAATTAAGGAGATAAATCGATTTAAAGGTTTGGGAAGTCCACCGGCCGACAAATAAAAGATTTTGGAATATTTTATACTGGGAAATTTGGGTATGAAAATTTCGAGCATCTGAACACCCCCCAAATCGCGATTAGAGCCTTAATTAAGGAGATAAATCGATTTAAAGGTTTGGGAAGTCCACCGGCCGATATATAAAGGATTTTGGAATATTTTATACTGGGAAATTTGGGTATGAAAATTTCGAGCATCTGAACACCCCCCAAATCGCGATTAGAGCCTTAATTAAGGAGATAAATCGATTTAAAGGTTTGGGAAGTCCACCGGCCGACAAATAAAAGATTTTGGAATATTTTAAACTGGGAAATTTGGGTATGAAAATTTCGAGCATCTGAACACCCCCCAAATCGCGATTAGAGCCTTAATTAAGGAGATAAATCGATTTAAAGGTTTGGGAAGTCCACCGGCCGACAAATAAAAGATTTTGGAATATTTTATACTGGGAAATTTGGGTATGAAAATTTCGAGCATCTGAACACCCCCCAAATCGCGATTAGAGCCTTAATTAAGGAGATAAATCGATTTAAAGGTTTGGGAAGTCCACCGGCCGACAAATAAAAGATTTTGGAATATTTTATACTGGGAAATTTGGGTATGAAAATTTCGAGCATCTGAACACCCCCCAAATCGCGATTAGAGCCTTAATTAAGGAGATAAATCGATTTAAAGGTTTGGGAAGTCCACCGGCCGACAAATAAAAGATTTTGGAATATTTTATACTGGGAAATTTGGGTATGAAAATTTCGAGCATCTGAACACCCCCCAAATCGCGATTAGAGCCTTAATTAAGGAGATAAATCGATTTAAAGGTTTGGGAAGTCCACCGGCCGACAAATAAAAGATTTTGGAATATTTTATACTGGGAAATTTGGGTATGAAAATTTCGAGCATCTGAACACCCCCCAAATCGCGATTAGAGCCTTAATTAAGGAGATAAATCGATTTAAAGGTTTGGGAAGTCCACCGGCCGACAAATAAAAGATTTTGGAATATTTTATACTGGGAAATTTGGGTATGAAAATTTCGAGCATCTGAACACCCCCCAAATCGCGATTAGAGCCTTAATTAAGGAGATAAATCGATTTAAAGGTTTGGGAAGTCCACCGGCCGACAAATAAAAGATTTTGGAATATTTTATACTGGGAAATTTGGGTATGAAAATTTCGAGCATCTGAACACCCCCCAAATCGCGATTAGAGCCTTAATTAAGGAGATAAATCGATTTAAAGGTTTGGGAAGTCCACCGGCCGACAAATAAAAGATTTTGGAATATTTTATACTGGGAAATTTGGGTATGAAAATTTCGAGCATCTGAACACCCCCCAAATCGCGATTAGAGCCTTAATTAAGGAGATAAATCGATTTAAAGGTTTGGGAAGTCCACCGGCCGACAAATAAAAGATTTTGGAATATTTTATACTGGGAAATTTGGGTATGAAAATTTCGAGCATCTGAACACCCCCCAAATCGCGATTAGAGCCTTAATTAAGGAGATAAATCGATTTAAAGGTTTGGGAAGTCCACCGGCCGACAAATAAAAGATTTTGGAATATTTTATACTGGGAAATTTGGGTATGAAAATTTCGAGCATCTGAACACCCCCCAAATCGCGATTAGAGCCTTAATTAAGGAGATAAATCGATTTAAAGGTTTGGGAAGTCCACCGGCCGACAAATAAAAGATTTTGGAATATTTTATACTGGGAAATTTGGGTATGAAAATTTCGAGCATCTGAACACCCCCCAAATCGCGATTAGAGCCTTAATTAAGGAGATAAATCGATTTAAAGGTTTGGGAAGTCCACCGGCCGACAAATAAAAGATTTTGGAATATTTTATACTGGGAAATTTGGGTATGAAAATTTCGAGCATCTGAACACCCCCCAAATCGCGATTAGAGCCTTAATTAAGGAGATAAATCGATTTAAAGGTTTGGGAAGTCCACCGGCCGACAAATAAAAGATTTTGGAATATTTTATACTGGGAAATTTGGGTATGAAAATTTCGAGCATCTGAACACCCCCCAAATCGCGATTAGAGCCTTAATTAAGGAGATAAATCGATTTAAAGGTTTGGGAAGTCCACCGGCCGACAAATAAAAGATTTTGGAATATTTTATACTGGGAAATTTGGGTATGAAAATTTCGAGCATCTGAACACCCCCCAAATCGCGATTAGAGCCTTAATTAAGGAGATAAATCGATTTAAAGGTTTGGGAAGTCCACCGGCCGATATATAAAGGATTTTGGAATATTTTATACTGGGAAATTTGGGTATGAAAATTTCGAGCATCTGAACACCCCCCAAATCGCGATTAGAGCCTTAATTAAGGAGATAAATCGATTTAAAGGTTTGGGAAGTCCACCGGCCGACAAATAAAAGATTTTGGAATATTTTAAACTGGGAAATTTGGGTATGAAAATTTCGAGCATCTGAACACCCCCCAAATCGCGATTAGAGCCTTAATTAAGGAGATAAATCGATTTAAAGGTTTGGGAAG
>NW_027041616.1:0-32109 GCF_037179485.1 Ochlerotatus camptorhynchus
TGCGGTGAAGAAAAAAGTGAAATTAGATGGCAGTTCCTTCATATGCAGAAATTGCTACCTCAAACTATATAAACCCGCACCCAAAGAGCCCACCGCTGGACCATCCGGAGTTCCTGCTGTCAACAGCCAAGGTGAATATTGTATTTAAAAAATGCATTTACATTGGTAGCCATGAGTCCAACGAGCATGACGTCACATTATAGCATTCTGAAAACTTTGTAACGTCAGGCTCGAATGTAGTGTAGTGTTTACAGTAATGTCAAATATGTTTTTTTTAACTTCATTTTCAGAGTCACTAGAAGCACCCAGTTTACAATCGATCAGAAGTACTGACAGTGTGCCTACTACAAACGATGATAAAATCATTCAGCAACTCAAGGAAAAGTTTCTAGAAACTCATGATAATAATGAGAAGTATCGCATTCTCACGACTTTACCTGGAAGCTGGTCAGCATATAAAATAACGAAGGAATTCGGTGTTTCTCGATATATGGCGGATCGGACCAAAACACTACAGGAGGACAAGGGGATAATGACGACACCAGGAAGAAAGCTGAGCAGGGCGTCTTTAGCAGAAGAAACTTTATCACTCGTGCGTGATTTCTATACCAGTGACGAAATAAGCCGAGCCTGTTCAGGAAAACGTGACTATGTTATTACAAAAAATATTGATGGTAAGGTTTATATTCAACAAAGATTAGTATTGTGTAATTTGCAAGAAGTTTATGCCATTTTCAAGGATCAAAATCCCGCTACTAAAATAGGGTTTTCAATGTTTGCAAGTAACCGCCCTAAGTATTGTATTCTGGCATGAACGAGTGGTGCACATACTGTTTGTGTGTGTGTTTACCACCAAAATGTTAAATTAATTTTTAAAACTCTTCAAGATAGAAAGTCACTTCCAGCTGATGTGAAATCATACCATGACTTGTTTTTTTTTTTAAATTCTTTGCACCAACCCCACAGAACAGTGTTGGTTAAAAATGTGTGAACATTGCCCAGGTATACAAAATTTGACTTCAAAAATGGTTACTATCCTGACCGATGGAAATGTGGAATCCTTAAAATTTAAACAATGGCGACAAGCTGACCGTTGTAAAAAAAAAAAATCAGATTGACCGCCCACGATTGCTGCTCTGTTATTACCAGATCAGCTGCAATTACACAGAGAACCAACAGATGATGTTTGGGACTAACATTCATCCTCAATTTGTAAGAACTGGAGATCTAATATTTAGCAATACCAGCGCCGGCCGTGTCCGAATGCAGGTCAACTAGGGAATGGGAAGGAATGTGTTGACGTGGTACTCGCTGTGAAGGAAACCGAGAAATCCTCTGCGCTTCCACGAGAAATCACTGGGATGTTGGATGTGGGGAAAGGTTGCACACGCACACGCAGGGATCGTTTTTTGATAGAGCGATTATAATACACAAACACACACACACACACACGCGCGCGCACTCATCCAATTTCTATTTTTAGATCAGGACCCACATTGTGGTAAGTGATGCGATCGGTGTTAAAGAAGAATTTGTTTTCATTAAAATCTAGTGGGTATAGAATAAGGCAAAGTGAAAAATTGCAAGGAAGGGGACGGGCTTGGGATTGAACTCCCGGACCTTCTGCTCAGTAAGCAGAAACGGTAACCACTGAGCTACCGAGCCTCGTCAATGGCGTCAAGCTGACCGTTGTATCATGGATTTAGTGGAGTTGGAAACTCAAGAGTTTATAGACATGTTTTTGGAAAAGTTATCCGATTTATCACCACATAATTTCATAGCTGAACATCAAAGTAAATACCTGAAAATACCCTTTTTATGCAGGTTTTTTAATGAATTTGCTTTTTTAAAAAAAATCAAGAAATTTGAGTTTATCTTCGTTTTTAAAAAAGTTCACTTTTCACGCATTAGCTATTCTTCATGGCTCATTTTCTCGGAAATCATTGACCCGATTTGGAATTTTTTTTAACGTCAAACTATAGGTATTGTGGTCCCATTGAAAGCTATCGAATATTTTTGCAATCGGTCAACTAGTTCCGGAGATATGGCCGGAACAAGTTCCAGGCTATATGGAACATGGACCTAATTTTGACATGGAAGGAATAAAACCTATCATGCGACACTTCACATTACTTCCAAATTCGATAACAAGGTCAATAACAAAATTGAGTGCCTTGGACTACATTGGCCACTTCCGCCATGTTCTGGGTGCCCCCGGGGAATTTAGGGGCTTAAAATGACATACTATCAGAACTTCATTCCGGTTTAATAGTTAATTCACACACAGAAGGTGTATGAGAAGTGCTTAATGTAAATTCATATTAACAGATTTTTTCGGCTCTTTCGTGGTAGTTCGGAAATCGGTGGATACACTTTCAGCCAACCTGACGATGGAATTCCTCCTTTAAATTTACGCCCAACTAGTGACGCAAGGTCGTTAGCAACTTCCAAGATCTTTTTGGTCGTTTTGGGATTGCCAGAAGCAGCGCACATACAAACCCAATCCCCTAGCTGGTTCTCCAAATTAACACTCAACACTATTTCCCTTCCATATTTCTTGCCGTGGCTTCCCTTAAATTTTGCGTGAAGTGTCGTTTTCGGAATATTGTACCTTTTCTGTGCCTGATACGCGGTAAGTGGTTTATTTCTTACTAAAAGAACAGTCTCTTTCGACCGTATAACTCTTTTCTTCCGCCATTTTTTCAATCGAAGAAACTGATCTCGGCCAAAACGAAATCGAATTTCAAATCAGCTGCGCATGAAGCATGTAGATAAACCGAAGCGCACCTAGCGGCCGTCTTAGGAAATACATAGGTCCAACCATCATCATGCGTAGGTCCAACCATGATCATATTTATCTATTCGAATTTTGTCAATTATTCAAACATTTTAGTGAAAACAATGGATAAATGACGTACTAACGTGTTGTTTACACCATAAAGCAGTATTTTACTGCATGAAAATAAAAATAAATGTAAAAAATATTCCCTTTTTGTATGTTTGAAAATAAGGCATGATGACGAGCTAATGCGTGAAAAGTGAACTGTTTTGAAAACACATTGAAACTCAATTGTTTGAGTTTTTTTCAATAAAACACCCATGCAAATTGAAGAAAAATAGTTTTTTATGATAGTAAAGAGATCTTCGAAAATAAAAAATTAGCGATTGAAAAAATAGGTCCAACCATCATCAGTTTTTGGATAGGTCCAACCAGAATCAATTACCCTATTATTTCTAGGCCAATTTGTTTCAGACGTCATCGACGTTAGGCATGTCCTCATCTACCGAAAAAACTGTATTTTAGCCGAGATTTTAGCACGGTTTGCTACTGAATCGATCGAGTCCGGGTTCTTTAATGATTTTTTTTCAATTTTCTGTATGAACGAAAGATGAAAATGCGTCTTCAAAAATATTTAATTAAAAGGAATGAATCTTTTAGTTTGGTGAAAGAAAAGAAACAGTTAATTAATCAATAAAAATTAAAATGTTTATGATTTATTATGAAAATAAAGTACAGTCGATTCGGTAAAAAATATACTGAACGCTATGGTAAACTTTACTGATCTTTCAGTAAAATTTACAGTCCAGGTTAGTAAATTTTGACAGCCCACAAGCGAAGAAAATTTACAGAACAGATTGTAAATAAAAAAATTACCGAATGGATTACCGAATGTTCAGCATAGTTGGAAACCATAAGATTGTCTTATCAAAGCATTGATTCTAGTCCAAATATCTAGATATGGAGTTCCAAACAGTCCGTGAAATATGTACTACATAAATTTAATATAAATATATTCTATTTGAATTCCTATGCTATGAATCACTGTAGTAATTATTATTTACACATAACGAAAAAGCAATCAATAAATTTGATTCAAGTTTCTATGAATGTCATGGTAGTCTAGGATCAGAAATTGAAATAAGTAACTAATGTAACCATGTTACATTCGATATGTATCAATGGAGACGCAGTCGTATTGGAGTAATTAGCGAAATTTCTAAACATGATAATTTCAAAAAATCGTAACTCAAAAACGAAGACAAATACATTGCTGATTTTTTAATATGTTGTGTAGAAAGGCCTAAATGTTCAAAAAAAAATATTATGAAAACGTGTTGCGCCCATTGTCTACAAACCATTTTTTGTTTTTTTTTTTTTTCCTTTGGTTTGTTTTTTTCCGTCGATCTTGTTTTCCGTGCTGAGCACCAATGCTACCGACGTGCCAGGAAGGAAGCTCCCACACCTGGACCCTACCTATCGACCCGTCAACTCATGAACCGGGGAACAACGGCTTTACTTCCCATCCGAAGGAAGGCGTGATCAGAGATGTTATGCCTCAGAACATCCCGTCGGCGCCGACTGGGATTGAACCCAGGCCTGCTGGGGTGAGAGGTAATCACGCTTACCACTACACCACCGGCGCCGTTAGTCTACAAACCATGAAAACCATAAAAAACAAATACAATCAAAGTTCTTATATACAAAACTCCAATTAAAAAAAAAATATTTATATTTTTTCTGAAAATTATTTTTAATAACCTTTCATTTGATATTTTGATCATTCAAATCGGTTCAATGGCTCAAAAGTTATGATTAAAAAAAATGCAATTTTTGGAAAAAATAGAAAAAAATCGTATTTTTGGACCACCCTAACTGGAAAATGGTCACCCTAATGAGAAAATAAAAAAATACGGGTATAATATTTTTCGATAAGGAACAAAACTGCCAATTGTTACGAAATTCTGAGAACCACTATATCGTTTTGCTATAGAATGACTGTATGTATATATATATAAACACAATCGTGAGAAAATTTCGTTGCCAAGATCTCTCCTACTAGTTCAACGACGGAACTATGGCAGTCAGTTAATGTACTGCTTGGCAAGCGCCGCCACACCACCAAAGTTATCAGAGGTTTATCTGGGATAATCGAAGACCCCGCTGATGTTGCTGAAATATTGGCCCTACCCTACACCGAAAGGTCGGCAACCTCCAGTTATCCAACTACTTTCCAAATGACGAAGGAAAAAGCAGTACACAATTATTCTAACCCATTGAAAGACTTTCACAAAGAGTATAACGCTGATTTTTCCTTAGCTGAACTCTTGTGGGCTCTCGACAAAGGACGGGGCATAGCTACGGGTCCTGATTCCATTGGGTATCCCATTCTCAGTGAAAACCGCGCTTCTAGAGTTGCTTAATCGTATTCGGCACAGAGGAGTCTTTCCGATCAGCTGGCAAATAGGACCTGCAGCTTTTCGACCGATTACACTTATAAATTGCATGTCCAAAGTCGTCTAAAGGATAGTTAACAGGCGACTAACTACGGAATTATAATCGGAAGGAAGGCTTGTTAAACACCGACACGCTTTCCGGTCCGGCCACGGTTCTGACACGCATTTCGCCGAACTTGAAAGCTACCTACCTGCAAAGGACGAGCATTGCTTAATCGCGTCTTTGGACTTATCGAAAGCCTACGACACTACCTGGAGACACGGAATTTTACGGTCACTGGAGCAATGGCAACATTCTAACAGCTTGCTCGCGGACCGAACTTTTAAGGTAGCTGTAGGAGAACATCACTCAGGCCTATATCCACTGGAGAATGGAGTCCCACAAGGTTCTGTATTGTCTGTCACTTTATTCCTCGTGGCAATGCAACCTATACACTTAGAAATAAGTAATTTTACACGTGACGGAATCCATCTTTGACATATAAGATGAGACGTAAACAAACATGGCATGTAATAATAAGTGCTCCGAGCCTAAAAAGTTCGTTGCTCGACGAAAAGTACGTTTGAATAAGCTATATTTCACGTCTATTATGACTCAAATTTATGTCAAAATTGACGCTCGTATATGTCTCTCTCAGAGCACCTAAATTTACATGATTTTTTCTAAGTGTGTATGTTTCGTGTGATACCAAATGGAGTAAAGGCTCTTCTATATGCGGACGACATCTTATTGGTCGTAGTAGGTCGAAAGAACTAGCTCTTAGGTCGGAACCACCGGTTGCTGTTAACGCGGTAGTAAAATAGGCTAAAAGCATTGGATTTTGTATATCGTCGAACAAATCAAACATCTTCTATGGTAGCCCTTATGCTCGTCGGCAGCCTAAGAAAGACAGAACCATCGATCGAATTCCAGTTCCAAAAACAAAGCAGCTTAAAGTTTTGGGAGTCACACTGGATCGGACCTTCAACATCAAAGCTCACGTACCCTGACTGCTAAAAACTGCACCACGCGGCTACGAATCCTGACAAAGTTAGCTCGAGGAACACGTTGTTCACTGCTGCAGAACTTAAAAGACACTGCATTTCACAGGTTAAAATTGTCGTTTGAACAGTTATCCAGTGATTTTTTTTTATGAACTTGGCACATTATGTATATTGATGAAGTTATCTCTAACGGATTATTTTGTATGGATAGCTGTCATAATGACTTTTTAATAATTATTGTATCACTGAAAAAACTATTTTTGTTCAACACTATGGTGATGATGGATTTTTAATATTTGAATTAATAGTAGTAGATTAATTTAAAAAAAAAGTAGTTTACAAAGGTTTGAGCCTCGCGCGCGTATTACGGATGTAGAGAACTGAAAAAATTTGATAAAAAAATGCAATTTTGGAGCTTATTTGGAAGATACCTTGAGTTAGTAGTAAGTTTTCTGGCAAATGTCGGGGGTTCGTGAGCATTCCTAACATTGCTGAAAATGATGATAGTATCAGATTGCGGGGTTGCTAGTGCAATAAGATGATTTGTTTATTGTTCATTAACTCTTGATCGCTTGTAATACTTATGAATATTTTAGGTGAACAAAAAGGTGAACTAAGAAGTGGATGCTTGAGCTTTTCTACATTTTTATCGCTGTGAAGCAACTATAAACTCTAGAGGGAATTTATATCTGTAGCTGCAAGGCTGTTCATTTACCACATAGACAGTTTTTTGGGATTCTTGACCCCCTCCCCATGCGTAGACAATTTTCGATACAAAAAATTAAATTTGTGTGAATGATTGCCACACCCCTCCCCCCCTACACTATCTACTTAGCATATGAACAGCCCCTAACCATTAGGATTTTTTTTTGCAAAACAGCTCAAACCTTTGCCGGGGTAAGAGGTGGGACCATCATCTTCATCATCATGCATGTAGGATCTGCGATCATCACGTCACGCCTCCTCTACGGAATGGGTCTAGTCAGCAGAGGAGGATACATGGTTAAAATACTATCCTCAACCTACAACCGGATGGTCAGACTCGCATCCGGAGCATTCGTCACCAGCCCCACGCTCGCTATCATGGCTGAGGATGGCGTGTTATCGTTCGACTTGCTGGTCCTACAGTCGTTAGCACGACTATCTATTCTTCTGGAGAAAACTAGCGATGCTTTCGATCTTCCAGTCGTCCAAAGAACAGCAGAGCTTTTCACCGAAGAACTATCCCCCAAATCTGCCAACGTCATAGGAACACAGACCACGAATGGAATGTTCCAAAACCAACGATCATCTGGGATGTCACATTTTTTTCTAGGGCTGGGGTCAACGTTCTTAATTTAACTGTTTAGGCTCCACCGCCACGAGCCTCTGGGTCTGCCTCAGCTGCGATGTTCTGCAGGATTCCAGTCCAGTGCTTGCTTGCAGAAATCGTTTCCGCTCCGTCGTAGTGTGTGGCCAACCCACCTCCACTTCCGTTCACGAATTTCTGTCTCTATCGGTTTCTGATGGCACAAACGATGAAGCTCGGAATTTGAGATCCAATTGTGGGGCCACCAGGCACGAATTATGTACAGCAGGCATCGGTTGATAAACACCTGCAGCTTCTGAGTGTTCTCCGCTGATACACACCATGTTTCACTGGCGTATAACAATCTGATTCGCTCTTCATACATTTCGCAAACTTCAAAAGCAGCCCTCGCCTTCTTAATCCGTGCACCTATGTAATAGGCTGCCACAGCAACCCACGGTTCGGTACACGGTCAACGGCTCCAACCATGATCTCGTCGATTACGATGAGGTACAGTAGCGGTGATAATATACATCCTTGCCTTACACCCGCGATTACCCGAATCGGGTCAGACAAAACTCCGGTGTGCAACACTCTGCATGAGAAAGCCTCGTAATGCGCTTCGATGAGGACGTAGGACGTACCCTGCTATACACTGACGAATCCAAAGGCGACGATATAGTAGGCGCAGGCCTTTTCGGAATAGGAGTCACCAAATCCGACTACCTGCCAAGATGCTGCAGCACTCAACACGTCACGCAAGACGCAAATATCCACCGACTCTGTCAGCTGTTTATCTGCGCTGGAGACGGGTAGATCCAAACACCCATGGATCCAAAGTGTCGAGGCGGCAATCCAATCCAAAAACGTCCAATTCTGCTGGATCCCCGGACATGCAGGTATCCATGGAAATATTATAGCAGACCAACTTGCTAGTGAAGCTAGAAACAACGTTCCGCTTGATATCTAAATACCAGCCATGGACGCGATAAGAGAAGTCTAACGTACCATACGCCCCGTAACGTGGGTAGATCACCTTTTCGTGGTACGTTACGGGATGTAAGATCTACCACCGATTCCTAGTCCTGCCTACTTCAAACTAGGGGAACAGGATTTTTCAGTAATCCAAGGAACACATCTTAGTCCTTGTTACTATTTATGCCTTGTTGATAGTGACAAGACTCGGCTTTGTCTACCGAGGATGATCTTGAAACAAGTCAAAAAATGAGTTAGTTGTCTTCATCTATGTGATTCCTAATCTTCTATCCGTTGTTATCCAGTTCCTGACTACTTCAAACTAGGGGAACAGGATTTTTCAGTAATCCAAGGAACACATCTTAGTCCTTGTTACTTTTTATGCCTTGTTGATTGTGACAAGACTCGGCTTTGTCTACCGAGGATGATCTTGAAACAAGGCAAAAAAATGAGTTAGTTGTCTTCATCTATGTGATTCCTAATCTTCTCTTCGTTGTTCCCTAGTTTGAAGTGGTTAAGACTAGGGTTCTGATGCATGGTCATTATCGGTGTCATACCTTAATTTTGTTGCTAAGGAATCCGATTTTGACTGACAAAGGGGCGCGCCTTTGGAGGGTGTTTCAACACTCCGAAGGGTATAAATAGCGGGACCTTTCAATTAGAGTCGGATCCTTGCGATAAATGCAAAAGTGGCAACTGTAAAAAAAATCGAATACTTCATCATTTCTCAATAGTGATGGAGTAATACGACATGCACTAAACTAAGGACACGGGATATACTACAATAGATCAATTTACTGGTCGCAGTAGTGTTAGGTCCCGAACAGAGGAAAAAAAAACGTACCATGCGGCAACGATAGGACAGCAGTTCCATTTCAAATGACGAATTTTTTTTTAATTTTTTGATCGACCTTCTACGATTATGTTGAAACTTTGCCCAGTTGTTTGTTATTGTCCAACATGCCATTTTACATATTTGGTTCCCTATTTTTGTACACGACTAACACTTGAAAAGGGCTTATGCAAAAATGATACGCATCAATAGAAAAACATATATCTCGCGAACGATTTGTTTGATCGATATGCTGTCTTCAGCTAAGTTGCGGACAAGTATTTTGCCTTTCAAGAAAAAATATACACTGTAATAAATTATTTTGTTATTTACAAAAAAAAAAACAAAATTATAAAAAAAAATTAAATTACTCAAATTGCATATTTTTTCTTTATTTTTTTTTTTAATACTTATGTTGTAGTTTAGATAAAGTGCTACTTATTGACAGTGTGCGTTTGCTGAGCAACTCATAAACAAAAAAGTTATGAATTATTGAAAAAAGTACTATTTTCCAAAATACTACTTACAGTTATCGAATATCTTTAATTTTTTTTTATGCTCATTTGCCGTAGCTTTGCGGAGCCGATATTCATTGTTTCGATTACAAAATTTCTTAAAACTAACGTTAGTAAAGCGGGGGCCGATTACTCGCGGCTATCTCGAGGTTAGGGGTAACAAATTGTAACAAATGGATGGCAGGGTAGGGATTGAGAACACAAGGTTTGGAGAGCAATGTGCTTTTTATCTCGAACTAAGCGACCAACTGATGAAAAAGACAAACATGGGGGTACACCGATGGGCAGCTAACAACTTGGGGGAACACAAGATGACACTAACTACTAAATCCTCAGATCGATCCGTTTTAAAAACACATAAATTAAATAAAAATATTCGAGATCTCGGCTCGCCAAGATGTCTCTAACGGGCCGCATAGGTTGTTTTCCTCGGGCCCTGAGGGATGCGGATAACTCGGATCTAGCAACACAATGTAAGGTGCATGATCAAAGCACGTGGTCGATATCGTGATAGCCACTACCACAAGCGCACAAATTGCTGTTTGCGAGCCCGATTCGGAAGAAATGCGAGTCTAACGAGTAGTGATTGGACATGAGCCTTGACACAACACGTATAAAGTCACGGCTCATGTCCAATCCTTTGAACCATGGCTTGTTCGACACCTGTGGGAGAATAGAATGTAACCATCTTCCCAGATCACTCTCATTCTATTTTTGTTGCCAGTTGGTGAGGACGTGCTGACGGGTGATTGCGAAAAATTCCGCAATGGCGATTTGTCGATCAAAAATATCGCCTTCCATAGCGAGTCCGCTTTCTCATTACCCGGAATTGAGCAATGAGATGGGACCCAAACTAAGGTGATAGTATAGGAGCAGTTAGATAAAGTACTCAATTTTGCTCGGATTTCGGTCAGGAAATACGAGGAGTGCTTCATCGGCCTCATTGATCGAATAGCCTCCAATGAGCTAAGGCTATCTGTAAAAATAAAATAGTGATCAGATGGTAGTGAGGCAATTTGCTCTACTGCGTAGAATATGGCTGCTAGTTCCGCAACGTATACGGAACAGGGTTTTTGCAGTTGATATGAGGCGCTATGAAATTCGTTGAATACTCCAAATCCAGTGGAAGCGTATATAGTTGACCCATCTGTGAAAAAAACTCCTATTGTTATTGACATGGTGGTACTTGTTTGCAAAATTTAAGGGCACAACCATCGACCGATGGTGATCTGGTATTCCACGGATTTCTTGCAACATGGTCAGATCAAAATTTACAGAGGAACTATAAAAGTCTTGGAGGCAAACACGAGAGGAATTGAATGAAGAAGGGCCAATCTCCAGCGTCATGTGTAAAAGAGACTCATGAATCTTGTTTGAGGATTTCTGTCGAGCAGCTTCTCAAAGTTTTCTATTACCAATGGGTTCATTACTTCACAACGGATAAGAAACCGGAAGGACAGTTCCGCGAAACGATCTGTCAGTGGGAGAACACCCGCGAGTACTTCGAGGCTCATCGTATGCGTCGAGTGCATACAGCCAAGCGCGATTCGGAGGCAACGGTATTGAACCCGTTGCAGCTTCAAGATATGTGTTTTCGCCGCGGATTGAAAGCAGAAGCTACCGTACTCTAGAACCGACAAGATGGTTGTTCGATACAACCTGATCAGATCTTCCGGGTGTGCTCCCCACCAAGTTCCAGTAATTGTACGAAGAAAATTGATTCTTTGTTGACATTTTTGTTTCACATACGCAATATGTTTTCCCCACGTGCTTTTGGAATCGAACCAGACACCTAAATACTTGAAAGATATACTTTGAGTGATTGTTCTACCCTTTAGTTGAAGCTGTAACTGTGCAGGATGATGCTTCCTAGAAAAAACAACCAACTCAGTTTTCTCCGGAGAGAATTCGATACCCAGCTTCATAGCCCAAGTAGACAAATTGTCTAAGGTATCTTGCAATGGTCCTTGCAGGTCCGGTGCACTTGGCCCTATAACGGACACAACCCCGTCATCTGCAAGCTGCCTTAGCGAGCAATTTTCATCAACACAACCATCAATGTCTTTTACATAAAAATTATAAAGAAGGGGACTTAAACATGAACCCTGGGGGAGACCCATGTAACTAATTCGTGAAGTTGTCGAGTTTCCATGAGAAAAGCTCATATATTTCTCAGACAACAAGTTGCTCAAATAGTTGTTCATAATTGGTGAAAGCCCACTATCGTGGAGTTTATCCGAAAGGACATCGATACAAACAGAATCAAAAGCCCCCTTAATGTCCAAGAAAACTGAACCCTTTTGCTGTTTTTGCGCATAGGCCAGTTGAATTTTAGTTGAAAGCAACGCAAGACAGTCGCTCGTTCCTTTGCCTCTCCGAAATCCAAATTGCGTATCTGAAAGTAAACAATTCGACTCGACCCATTTGTCTAGACGAAAAAGAATCATTTTCTCCAACAATTTTCGTATACAGGACAGCATCGTGATGGGACGGTACGAGTTTTAAACCGACGCGGGTTTACCGGGTTTTCGAATGGCGATAACTCTTACTTGCCTCCAGTCATCCGGAACAATGTTGTGCTCCAGAAATTGATTGAATAAGTTCAACAAGCGTCTCTTCGCGACATCTGGGAGATTTTTAAGCAAGTTGAACTTGATTCTATTCATTCCTGGAGCTGAATTGTTACATGAAAGGAGAGTAAGTGAGAATTCCACCATCGAAAACGGGGAATCTATTTCGTTATTACCCGACGGACGATCACGAACGTTGGTTTGAACCGACACCGAATCCGGGCAAACTTTCCGCGCGAAGCTGAATATCCAACTGTCCGAGTACTCCTTGTCTTCGTTAATCGGTGATGACGCGTTTAGCATTCTCCTGCCGACATTCCAGAGTGTTCTCATGGAAGTCTCTCGCGACAAACCATCGACGAACCGACGCCAGCAACCGCGTTTTTTGCTTCAATTAAGTCTTTAAAAGTTTTCTCGAGGTCGGTGTACCGCTCGAAATCCCCGACCTTGCCGTGTTTGCGAAAGCGTTTAAACGCGGCGGACTTCTCGCTGTTCGCGTCGGTGCAATCTTTATCCCACCACGGGGTGGGAGGTCGCTTGCGGACGGAAACACCCGGAACACGTTTCGTCTGTGCTCGCAGAGCAGAATCGATGATAAGACGCGCGAGAAAGGAGCACTCGTCCAGCGGAGGAAGTACGTCAACGGATTGACTGGCATCAAGAACCTCGGTCGCGAATTTTCGCCAGTCAATGTTTTTCGTAAGATCGTACGCAATGTCGACCGAACGAGTAGAAGATGAACCATTGGTAATACAAATTTTGATTGGCAAATGGTCACTACCGTAGGGATCTTGAATTACTTTCCACGAGCAATCCAACGATAGTGAACTCGAACAAAGTGAGAGGTCTAATCTGCTTATTTTTGCTGGAGGTTTGGCTACTCGTGTTGCTTCCCCGGTGTTCAGAATTGTCATTTTGAAGAAGTCGCACATGTCGTATATCAAGGTTGAGCGGTTGTCGTCGTACAGTTCCCCCCAGCCTGTACCGTGAGAGTTAAAATCTCCCAAGATCAACCGTGGCTCCGGCATAGCCGTGCAAATATCCGAGAAACTTAGACGAGAAATCGCAGTTCTCGGTGGAAGATATACTGAGGCAATACTGAGGTATTTACCTCGAATGTTAACCTGACATGCAACAACTTCAATGCCTGTCATCGAAGGCAGATCGATTCTGTAGAAGGAATGGAGCTTGTTGATCCCCAGAAACACCCCTCCATACAAATCTGCGCGGTCAAGGCGAATAATGTTGAGTGCCTTGGACTACATTGGCCACTTCCGCCATGTTCTGGGTGCCCCCGGGGAATTTAGGGGCTTAAAATGACATACTATCAGAACTTCATTCCGGTTTAATAGTTAATTCACACACAGAAGGTGTATGAGAAGTGCTTAATGTAAATTCATATTAACAGATTTTTTCGGCTCTTTCGTGGTAGTTCGGAAATCGGTGGCTACACTTTCAGCCAACCTGACGATGGAATTCCTCCTTTAAATTTACGCCCAACTAGTGACGCAAGGTCGTTAGCAACTTCCAAGATCTTTTTGGTCGTTTTGGGATTGCCAGAAGCAGCGCACATACAAACCCAATCCCCTAGCTGGTTCTCCAAATTAACACTCAACACTATTTCCCTTCCATATTTCTTGCCGTGGCTTCCCTTAAATTTTGCGTGAAGTGTCGTTTTCGGAATATTGTACCTTTTCTGTGCCTGATACGCGGTAAGTGGTTTATTTCTTACTAAAAGAACAGTCTCTTTCGACCGTATAACTCTTTTCTTCCGCCATTTTTTCAATCGAAGAAACTGATCTCGGCCAAAACGAAATCGAATTTCAAATCAGCTGCGCATGAAGCATGTAGATAAACCGAAGCGCACCTAGCGGCCGTCTTAGGAAATACATAGGTCCAACCATCATCATGCGTAGGTCCAACCATGATCATATTTATCTATTCGAATTTTGTCAATTATTCAAACATTTTAGTGAAAACAATGGATAAATGACGTACTAACGTGTTGTTTACACCATAAAGCAGTATTTTACTGCATGAAAATAAAAATAAATGTAAAAAATATTCCCTTTTTGTATGTTTGAAAATAAGGCATGATGACGAGCTAATGCGTGAAAAGTGAACTGTTTTGAAAACACATTGAAACTCAATTGTTTGGAAGTTTTTTCAATAAAACACCCATGCAAATTGAAGAAAAATAGTTTTTTATGATAGTAAAGAGATCTTCGAAAATAAAAAATTAGCGATTGAAAAAATAGGTCCAACCATCATCAGTTTTTGGATAGGTCCAACCAGAATCAATTACCCTATTATTTCTAGGCCAATTTGTTTCAGACGTCATCGACGTTAGGCATGTCCTCATCTACCGAAAAAACTGTATTTTAGCCGAGATTTTAGCACGGTTTGCTACTGAATCGATCGAGTCCGGGTTCTTTAATGATTTTTTTTCAATTTTCTGTATGAACGAAAGATGAAAATGCGTCTTCAAAAATATTTAATTAAAAGGAATGAATCTTTTAGTTTGGTGAAAGAAAGAAACAGTTAATTAATCAATAAAAATTAAAATGTTTATGATTTATTATGAAAATAAAGTACAGTCGATTCGGTAAAAAATATACTGAACGCTATGGTAAACTTTACTGATCTTTCAGTAAAATTTACAGTCCAGGTTAGTAAATTTTGACAGCCCACAAGCGAAGAAAATTTACAGAACAGATTGTAAATAAAAAAATTACCGAATGGATTACCGAATGTTCAGCATAGTTGGAAACCATAAGATTGTCTTATCAAAGCATTGATTCTAGTCCAAATATCTAGATATGGAGTTCCAAACAGTCCGTGAAATATGTACTACATAAATTTAATATAAATATATTCTATTTGAATTCCTATGCTATGAATCACTGTAGTAATTATTATTTACACATAACGAAAAAGCAATCAATAAATTTGATTCAAGTTTCTATGAATGTCATGGTAGTCTAGGATCAGAAATTGAAATAAGTAACTAATGTAACCATGTTACATTCGATATGTATCAATGGAGACGCAGTCGTATTGGAGTAATTAGCGAAATTTCTAAACATGATAATTTCAAAAAATCGTAACTCAAAAACGAAGACAAATACATTGCTGATTTTTTAATATGTTGTGTAGAAAGGCCTAAATGTTCAAAAAAAAATATTATGAAAACGTGTTGCGCCCATTGTCTACAAACCATTTTTTGTTTTTTTTTTTTTTCCTTTGGTTTGTTTTTTTCCGTCGATCTTGTTTTCCGTGCTGAGCACCAATGCTACCGACGTGCCAGGAAGGAAGCTCCCACACCTGGACCCTACCTATCGACCCGTCAACTCATGAACCGGGGAACAACGGCTTTACTTCCCATCCGAAGGAAGGCGTGATCAGAGATGTTATGCCTCAGAACATCCCGTCGGCGCCGACTGGGATTGAACCCAGGCCTGCTGGGGTGAGAGGTAATCACGCTTACCACTACACCACCGGCGCCGTTAGTCTACAAACCATGAAAACCATAAAAAACAAATACAATCAAAGTTCTTATATACAAAACTCCAATTAAAAAAAAAATATTTATATTTTTTCTGAAAATTATTTTTAATAACCTTTCATTTGATATTTTGATCATTCAAATCGGTTCAATGGCTCAAAAGTTATGATTAAAAAAAATGCAATTTTTGGAAAAAATAGAAAAAAATCGTATTTTTGGACCACCCTAACTGGAAAATGGTCACCCTAATGAGAAAATAAAAAAATACGGGTATAATATTTTTCGATAAGGAACAAAACTGCCAATTGTTACGAAATTCTGAGAACCACTATATCGTTTTGCTATAGAATGACTGTATGTATATATATATAAACACAATCGTGAGAAAATTTCGTTGCCAAGATCTCTCCTACTAGTTCAACGACGGAACTATGGCAGTCAGTTAATGTACTGCTTGGCAAGCGCCGCCACACCACCAAAGTTATCAGAGGTTTATCTGGGATAATCGAAGACCCCGCTGATGTTGCTGAAATATTGGCCCTACCCTACACCGAAAGGTCGGCAACCTCCAGTTATCCAACTACTTTCCAAATGACGAAGGAAAAAGCAGTACACAATTATTCTAACCCATTGAAAGACTTTCACAAAGAGTATAACGCTGATTTTTCCTTAGCTGAACTCTTGTGGGCTCTCGACAAAGGACGGGGCATAGCTACGGGTCCTGATTCCATTGGGTATCCCATTCTCAGTGAAAACCGCGCTTCTAGAGTTGCTTAATCGTATTCGGCACAGAGGAGTCTTTCCGATCAGCTGGCAAATAGGACCTGCAGCTTTTCGACCGATTACACTTATAAATTGCATGTCCAAAGTCGTCTAAAGGATAGTTAACAGGCGACTAACTACGGAATTATAATCGGAAGGAAGGCTTGTTAAACACCGACACGCTTTCCGGTCCGGCCACGGTTCTGACACGCATTTCGCCGAACTTGAAAGCTACCTACCTGCAAAGGACGAGCATTGCTTAATCGCGTCTTTGGACTTATCGAAAGCCTACGACACTACCTGGAGACACGGAATTTTACGGTCACTGGAGCAATGGCAACATTCTAACAGCTTGCTCGCGGACCGAACTTTTAAGGTAGCTGTAGGAGAACATCACTCAGGCCTATATCCACTGGAGAATGGAGTCCCACAAGGTTCTGTATTGTCTGTCACTTTATTCCTCGTGGCAATGCAACCTATACACTTAGAAATAAGTAATTTTACACGTGACGGAATCCATCTTTGACATATAAGATGAGACGTAAACAAACATGGCATGTAATAATAAGTGCTCCGAGCCTAAAAAGTTCGTTGCTCGACGAAAAGTACGTTTGAATAAGCTATATTTCACGTCTATTATGACTCAAATTTATGTCAAAATTGACGCTCGTATATGTCTCTCTCAGAGCACCTAAATTTACATGATTTTTTCTAAGTGTGTATGTTTCGTGTGATACCAAATGGAGTAAAGGCTCTTCTATATGCGGACGACATCTTATTGGTCGTAGTAGGTCGAAAGAACTAGCTCTTAGGTCGGAACCACCGGTTGCTGTTAACGCGGTAGTAAAATAGGCTAAAAGCATTGGATTTTGTATATCGTCGAACAAATCAAACATCTTCTATGGTAGCCCTTATGCTCGTCGGCAGCCTAAGAAAGACAGAACCATCGATCGAATTCCAGTTCCAAAAACAAAGCAGCTTAAAGTTTTGGGAGTCACACTGGATCGGACCTTCAACATCAAAGCTCACGTACCCTGACTGCTAAAAACTGCACCACGCGGCTACGAATCCTGACAAAGTTAGCTCGAGGAACACGTTGTTCACTGCTGCAGAACTTAAAAGACACTGCATTTCACAGGTTAAAATTGTCGTTTGAACAGTTATCCAGTGATTTTTTTTTATGAACTTGGCACATTATGTATATTGATGAAGTTATCTCTAACGGATTATTTTGTATGGATAGCTGTCATAATGACTTTTTAATAATTATTGTATCACTGAAAAAACTATTTTTGTTCAACACTATGGTGATGATGGATTTTTAATATTTGAATTAATAGTAGTAGATTAATTTAAAAAAAAAGTAGTTTACAAAGGTTTGAGCCTCGCGCGCGTATTACGGATGTAGAGAACTGAAAAAATTTGATAAAAAAATGCAATTTTGGAGCTTATTTGGAAGATACCTTGAGTTAGTAGTAAGTTTTCTGGCAAATGTCGGGGGTTCGTGAGCATTCCTAACATTGCTGAAAATGATGATAGTATCAGATTGCGGGGTTGCTAGTGCAATAAGATGATTTGTTTATTGTTCATTAACTCTTGATCGCTTGTAATACTTATGAATATTTTAGGTGAACAAAAAGGTGAACTAAGAAGTGGATGCTTGAGCTTTTCTACATTTTTATCGCTGTGAAGCAACTATAAACTCTAGAGGGAATTTATATCTGTAGCTGCAAGGCTGTTCATTTACCACATAGACAGTTTTTTGGGATTCTTGACCCCCTCCCCATGCGTAGACAATTTTCGATACAAAAAATTAAATTTGTGTGAATGATTGCCACACCCCTCCCCCCCTACACTATCTACTTAGCATATGAACAGCCCCTAACCATTAGGATTTTTTTTTGCAAAACAGCTCAAACCTTTGCCGGGGTAAGAGGTGGGACCATCATCTTCATCATCATGCATGTAGGATCTGCGATCATCACGTCACGCCTCCTCTACGGAATGGGTCTAGTCAGCAGAGGAGGATACATGGTTAAAATACTATCCTCAACCTACAACCGGATGGTCAGACTCGCATCCGGAGCATTCGTCACCAGCCCCACGCTCGCTATCATGGCTGAGGATGGCGTGTTATCGTTCGACTTGCTGGTCCTACAGTCGTTAGCACGACTATCTATTCTTCTGGAGAAAACTAGCGATGCTTTCGATCTTCCAGTCGTCCAAAGAACAGCAGAGCTTTTCACCGAAGAACTATCCCCCAAATCTGCCAACGTCATAGGAACACAGACCACGAATGGAATGTTCCAAAACCAACGATCATCTGGGATGTCACATTTTTTTCTAGGGCTGGGGTCAACGTTCTTAATTTAACTGTTTAGGCTCCACCGCCACGAGCCTCTGGGTCTGCCTCAGCTGCGATGTTCTGCAGGATTCCAGTCCAGTGCTTGCTTGCAGAAATCGTTTCCGCTCCGTCGTAGTGTGTGGCCAACCCACCTCCACTTCCGTTCACGAATTTCTGTCTCTATCGGTTTCTGATGGCACAAACGATGAAGCTCGGAATTTGAGATCCAATTGTGGGGCCACCAGGCACGAATTATGTACAGCAGGCATCGGTTGATAAACACCTGCAGCTTCTGAGTGTTCTCCGCTGATACACACCATGTTTCACTGGCGTATAACAATCTGATTCGCTCTTCATACATTTCGCAAACTTCAAAAGCAGCCCTCGCCTTCTTAATCCGTGCACCTATGTAATAGGCTGCCACAGCAACCCACGGTTCGGTACACGGTCAACGGCTCCAACCATGATCTCGTCGATTACGATGAGGTACAGTAGCGGTGATAATATACATCCTTGCCTTACACCCGCGATTACCCGAATCGGGTCAGACAAAACTCCGGTGTGCAACACTCTGCATGAGAAAGCCTCGTAATGCGCTTCGATGAGGACGTAGGACGTACCCTGCTATACACTGACGAATCCAAAGGCGACGATATAGTAGGCGCAGGCCTTTTCGGAATAGGAGTCACCAAATCCGACTACCTGCCAAGATGCTGCAGCACTCAACACGTCACGCAAGACGCAAATATCCACCGACTCTGTCAGCTGTTTATCTGCGCTGGAGACGGGTAGATCCAAACACCCATGGATCCAAAGTGTCGAGGCGGCAATCCAATCCAAAAACGTCCAATTCTGCTGGATCCCCGGACATGCAGGTATCCATGGAAATATTATAGCAGACCAACTTGCTAGTGAAGCTAGAAACAACGTTCCGCTTGATATCTAAATACCAGCCATGGACGCGATAAGAGAAGTCTAACGTACCATACGCCCCGTAACGTGGGTAGATCACCTTTTCGTGGTACGTTACGGGATGTAAGATCTACCACCGATTCCTAGTCCTGCCTACTTCAAACTAGGGGAACAGGATTTTTCAGTAATCCAAGGAACACATCTTAGTCCTTGTTACTATTTATGCCTTGTTGATAGTGACAAGACTCGGCTTTGTCTACCGAGGATGATCTTGAAACAAGTCAAAAAATGAGTTAGTTGTCTTCATCTATGTGATTCCTAATCTTCTATCCGTTGTTATCCAGTTCCTGACTACTTCAAACTAGGGGAACAGGATTTTTCAGTAATCCAAGGAACACATCTTAGTCCTTGTTACTTTTTATGCCTTGTTGATTGTGACAAGACTCGGCTTTGTCTACCGAGGATGATCTTGAAACAAGGCAAAAAAATGAGTTAGTTGTCTTCATCTATGTGATTCCTAATCTTCTCTTCGTTGTTCCCTAGTTTGAAGTGGTTAAGACTAGGGTTCTGATGCATGGTCATTATCGGTGTCATACCTTAATTTTGTTGCTAAGGAATCCGATTTTGACTGACAAAGGGGCGCGCCTTTGGAGGGTGTTTCAACACTCCGAAGGGTATAAATAGCGGGACCTTTCAATTAGAGTCGGATCCTTGCGATAAATGCAAAAGTGGCAACTGTAAAAAAAATCGAATACTTCATCATTTCTCAATAGTGATGGAGTAATACGACATGCACTAAACTAAGGACACGGGATATACTACAATAGATCAATTTACTGGTCGCAGTAGTGTTAGGTCCCGAACAGAGGAAAAAAAAACGTACCATGCGGCAACGATAGGACAGCAGTTCCATTTCAAATGACGAATTTTTTTTTAATTTTTTGATCGACCTTCTACGATTATGTTGAAACTTTGCCCAGTTGTTTGTTATTGTCCAACATGCCATTTTACATATTTGGTTCCCTATTTTTGTACACGACTAACACTTGAAAAGGGCTTATGCAAAAATGATACGCATCAATAGAAAAACATATATCTCGCGAACGATTTGTTTGATCGATATGCTGTCTTCAGCTAAGTTGCGGACAAGTATTTTGCCTTTCAAGAAAAAATATACACTGTAATAAATTATTTTGTTATTTACAAAAAAAAAAACAAAATTATAAAAAAAAATTAAATTACTCAAATTGCATATTTTTTCTTTATTTTTTTTTTTAATACTTATGTTGTAGTTTAGATAAAGTGCTACTTATTGACAGTGTGCGTTTGCTGAGCAACTCATAAACAAAAAAGTTATGAATTATTGAAAAAAGTACTATTTTCCAAAATACTACTTACAGTTATCGAATATCTTTAATTTTTTTTTTATGCTCATTTGCCGTAGCTTTGCGGAGCCGATATTCATTGTTTCGATTACAAAATTTCTTAAAACTAACGTTAGTAAAGCGGGGGCCGATTACTCGCGGCTATCTCGAGGTTAGGGGTAACAAATTGTAACAAATGGATGGCAGGGTAGGGATTGAGAACACAAGGTTTGGAGAGCAATGTGCTTTTTATCTCGAACTAAGCGACCAACTGATGAAAAAGACAAACATGGGGGTACACCGATGGGCAGCTAACAACTTGGGGGAACACAAGATGACACTAACTACTAAATCCTCAGATCGATCCGTTTTAAAAACACATAAATTAAATAAAAATATTCGAGATCTCGGCTCGCCAAGATGTCTCTAACGGGCCGCATAGGTTGTTTTCCTCGGGCCCTGAGGGATGCGGATAACTCGGATCTAGCAACACAATGTAAGGTGCATGATCAAAGCACGTGGTCGATATCGTGATAGCCACTACCACAAGCGCACAAATTGCTGTTTGCGAGCCCGATTCGGAAGAAATGCGAGTCTAACGAGTAGTGATTGGACATGAGCCTTGACACAACACGTATAAAGTCACGGCTCATGTCCAATCCTTTGAACCATGGCTTGTTCGACACCTGTGGGAGAATAGAATGTAACCATCTTCCCAGATCACTCTCATTCTATTTTTGTTGCCAGTTGGTGAGGACGTGCTGACGGGTGATTGCGAAAAATTCCGCAATGGCGATTTGTCGATCAAAAATATCGCCTTCCATAGCGAGTCCGCTTTCTCATTACCCGGAATTGAGCAATGAGATGGGACCCAAACTAAGGTGATAGTATAGGAGCAGTTAGATAAAGTACTCAATTTTGCTCGGATTTCGGTCAGGAAATACGAGGAGTGCTTCATCGGCCTCATTGATCGAATAGCCTCCAATGAGCTAAGGCTATCTGTAAAAATAAAATAGTGATCAGATGGTAGTGAGGCAATTTGCTCTACTGCGTAGAATATGGCTGCTAGTTCCGCAACGTATACGGAACAGGGTTTTTGCAGTTGATATGAGGCGCTATGAAATTCGTTGAATACTCCAAATCCAGTGGAAGCGTATATAGTTGACCCATCTGTGAAAAAAACTCCTATTGTTATTGACATGGTGGTACTTGTTTGCAAAATTTAAGGGCACAACCATCGACCGATGGTGATCTGGTATTCCACGGATTTCTTGCAACATGGTCAGATCAAAATTTACAGAGGAACTATAAAAGTCTTGGAGGCAAACACGAGAGGAATTGAATGAAGAAGGGCCAATCTCCAGCGTCATGTGTAAAAGAGACTCATGAATCTTGTTTGAGGATTTCTGTCGAGCAGCTTCTCAAAGTTTTCTATTACCAATGGGTTCATTACTTCACAACGGATAAGAAACCGGAAGGACAGTTCCGCGAAACGATCTGTCAGTGGGAGAACACCCGCGAGTACTTCGAGGCTCATCGTATGCGTCGAGTGCATACAGCCAAGCGCGATTCGGAGGCAACGGTATTGAACCCGTTGCAGCTTCAAGATATGTGTTTTCGCCGCGGATTGAAAGCAGAAGCTACCGTACTCTAGAACCGACAAGATGGTTGTTCGATACAACCTGATCAGATCTTCCGGGTGTGCTCCCCACCAAGTTCCAGTAATTGTACGAAGAAAATTGATTCTTTGTTGACATTTTTGTTTCACATACGCAATATGTTTTCCCCACGTGCTTTTGGAATCGAACCAGACACCTAAATACTTGAAAGATATACTTTGAGTGATTGTTCTACCCTTTAGTTGAAGCTGTAACTGTGCAGGATGATGCTTCCTAGAAAAAACAACCAACTCAGTTTTCTCCGGAGAGAATTCGATACCCAGCTTCATAGCCCAAGTAGACAAATTGTCTAAGGTATCTTGCAGGTCCGGTGCACTTGGCCCTATAACGGACACAACCCCGTCATCTGCAAGCTGCCTTAGCGAGCAATTTTCATCAACACAACCATCAATGTCTTTTACATAAAAATTATAAAGAAGGGGACTTAAACATGAACCCTGGGGGAGACCCATGTAACTAATTCGTGAAGTTGTCGAGTTTCCATGAGAAAAGCTCATATATTTCTCAGACAACAAGTTGCTCAAATAGTTGTTCATAATTGGTGAAAGCCCACTATCGTGGAGTTTATCCGAAAGGACATCGATACAAACAGAATCAAAAGCCCCCTTAATGTCCAAGAAAACTGAACCCTTTTGCTGTTTTTGCGCATAGGCCAGTTGAATTTTAGTTGAAAGCAACGCAAGACAGTCGCTCGTTCCTTTGCCTCTCCGAAATCCAAATTGCGTATCTGAAAGTAAACAATTCGACTCGACCCATTTGTCTAGACGAAAAAGAATCATTTTCTCCAACAATTTTCGTATACAGGACAGCATCGTGATGGGACGGTACGAGTTTTAAACCGACGCGGGTTTACCGGGTTTTCGAATGGCGATAACTCTTACTTGCCTCCAGTCATCCGGAACAATGTTGTGCTCCAGAAATTGATTGAATAAGTTCAACAAGCGTCTCTTCGCGACATCTGGGAGATTTTTAAGCAAGTTGAACTTGATTCTATTCATTCCTGGAGCTGAATTGTTACATGAAAGGAGAGTAAGTGAGAATTCCACCATCGAAAACGGGGAATCTATTTCGTTATTACCCGACGGACGATCACGAACGTTGGTTTGAACCGACACCGAATCCGGGCAAACTTTCCGCGCGAAGCTGAATATCCAACTGTCCGAGTACTCCTTGTCTTCGTTAATCGGTGATGACGCGTTTCGCATTCTCCTGCCGACATTCCAGAGTGTTCTCATGGAAGTCTCTCGCGACAAACCATCGACGAACCGACGCCAGCAACCGCGTTTTTTGCTTCAATTAAGTCTTTAAAAGTTTTCTCGAGGTCGGTGTACCGCTCGAAATCCCCGACCTTGCCGTGTTTGCGAAAGCGTTTAAACGCGGCGGACTTCTCGCTGTTCGCGTCGGTGCAATCTTTATCCCACCACGGGGTGGGAGGTCGCTTGCGGACGGAAACACCCGGAACACGTTTCGTCTGTGCTCGCAGAGCAGAATCGATGATAAGACGCGCGAGAAAGGAGCACTCGTCCAGCGGAGGAAGTACGTCAACGGATTGACTGGCATCAAGAACCTCGGTCGCGAATTTTCGCCAGTCAATGTTTTTCGTAAGATCGTACGCAATGTCGACCGAACGAGTAGAAGATGAACCATTGGTAATACAAATTTTGATTGGCAAATGGTCACTACCGTAGGGATCTTGAATTACTTTCCACGAGCAATCCAACGATAGTGAACTCGAACAAAGTGAGAGGTCTAATCTGCTTATTTTTGCTGGAGGTTTGGCTACTCGTGTTGCTTCCCCGGTGTTCAGAATTGTCATTTTGAAGAAGTCGCACATGTCGTATATCAAGGTTGAGCGGTTGTCGTCGTACAGTTCCCCCCAGCCTGTACCGTGAGAGTTAAAATCTCCCAAGATCAACCGTGGCTCCGGCATAGCCGTGCAAATATCCGAGAAACTTAGACGAGAAATCGCAGTTCTCGGTGGAAGATATACTGAGGCAATACTGAGGTATTTACCTCGAATGTTAACCTGACATGCAACAACTTCAATGCCTGTCATCGAAGGCAGATCGATTCTGTAGAAGGAATGGAGCTTGTTGATCCCCAGAAACACCCCTCCATACAAATCTGCGCGGTCAAGGCGAATAATGTTGAAATCGTGGAAAGCAAGATCGTTATCTGAAGAGAGCCATGTTTCACAAAGGGCAAATGCATCAGAAAGTGAGTTGTTAACTAAAAATTTTAATGTATCAAGTTTTGGCATAAGACTTCTACAGTTCCACTGAAGAACAGAGATCATATCCCCATGAGCCAGAGATATTGAATATACTGAAGAAGATATCCACAATACCAGAAAACGTGAACATGGGGGCATGTTCATGCTGATTATTCAGCTGCTTTTCTGGCCGAAAAACTGGAACATCTGAGGTTTTAGATGATCCTCGAAGTGACGGAAAGTTCTTGTCATAATTACAATGTTTAAAACCCGGTGGAATGGGTTTCGGTGCATTTCCGTTACCTCTTGATTTTTCCAAGGTGGAAGGGTGGTCCGTACGAGTGGCCTTACGAGGCTTTCGGTGGTGTGTTGTTTTGCTCTTTTTTCTCATATTGCCTTTAAAGACAAACGGACTACCCTCACCGCCCTCTGAGTCAGAGTCTAGATCATCAACTGGCAAAATGGAAAACGTGTTACTGTTTTTTGGTGTGGTCTGAGAAGATGAAGCGGTATTCTTCAAGAGTTCTGCTATTGTTCTCTTGGAGCGAGCTTGTATAGACCGCTTAATTTTGTCTCCCTGCTGTTTATACCTCGGGCAGTCAGTCAGGGTATGCAAGCTCTCCTTGCAGTACACGCATTTTGGAGGAGCACCGCAAGGGCCCTCTTTATGTTGCTCGCCACACTGATCGCAGCGTGGTTTGTTCGAGCAGTAGTCCGATGTGTTTTCTGGCAACACTGCTAGCTATGTTTTCTGCTGCGATTAGGTCGTTAATTAGTGATACTTTTTTCGGTGTTATATCGGTTATAAAATACTTTTTCGTCGTTCGTGATTCAGTTTTTGTACTACTGCTTTCTGTTTTCGTGAATTTCGTTCGGTGTGTTGTGATTTTCGTGGTGCGGTGATAAAGTGAAAGTGACTCATTGTTTACATACACTTTCCCAAGCACTCCCCACGCGAATTTTTTTTTCCGAAGCGCCATCTGCCAGCAAAACTTTTAAGCTTGCAATCTTTCATTGAGCTCGTGGTGTAACTGCTGCATAAAATTCGGCGAATTGCTGTCGTCTGGACCCTACTGTTGTATTGCGCTACGTTGGAATTTCGTTGTTGGTCTGCATCGCCTTGTTCCTGCAAAATGAGTGTAATCTGCCACGCTTGCACCAATGATGTCCAAGAGGAACGCATTACCTGCCGTGGGTTCTGTAGCGCGGTGTTTCACCTAAAATGCTGTCACCTGCCAAGTGAAATGTTGGATGAAATCGATCGGAATAGGCAGCTCTTCTGGATGTGTAAATCCTGTGCTGCCATAATGTCAGACGTTCGTCACAAGAAAAACGTGAAGGCTGCTTACGATGCTGGTTTGGAGAAACAACTGAGCGGTCATACTGAGCTACTGGGGAAACTAAAACTGGAAATTCTGGAGGAATTGAAAATCGAAATTCGATCCAATTTCACAAAGTTGACCAATACCACTTCCACCACTCCGGTGTCCTCTAGACGGTCTGGTAATAGGTCAGGCACCATAGGAAGCCGACGGTTATTCGAGAAAAAGGACAATAACTTGCCACCTCTTATGACTGCTACCGGAGATTCGCCGTCTCCAAGTCTAGGCCGTCTAACTGTTCCCGTTTCTAAGGATAAGTTTTGGTTATACCTATCTCGGATTTCCCGTGACGTTTCTGCTGAGCAGATCACCGAACTTGCCAAGCATCGTTTGTCAACTGAGGATGTTGAAGTTATCCGACTGGTTGCTAAGAGTAAAGATATCCAAACCATGTCGTTTGTCTCCTTCAAAGTAGGCGTCTCTACAAATTTGAAGGCGAAAGCATTGTCGTCCTCTACATGGCCCAAAGGAATGCTGTTTCGTGAATTTGTTGACAACCGCAAAGCCGAAAATTTTTGGAAGCCGCCTGGATTGCCAATAAATACACCGCAGACAACTCCGAAATCCAGCGAGTCACCTCATCAAATGCCTATGACGGAGTGATATCACTGAGTCAAGACCCAGAGCCACTACGTCGTATTACCTACTACCCGAATCCGGGACGCTCACTTGCCGCTAGCTTCTTGGAAGCCCCTGATCCCCTCATCACAGTCGAGCACCTCCAGCCAGCGACCTTCAGCCGTCCCGGTCCTGTGTATGAGTCCGGAAAAGGGGTCTTCCAAAATCCAACTGCAGGCGAGTATTCTAGTTTTCCGAACAATTCTGTCCCTGAAACGCTTATCACTTCTAGTCGTAATTCGTCAATAAACTCGTTCGTGGTTTACCCTAGTCGGACACCGGGACGCACACTTGCCGCATGCTTTTTGGAAGCCCCTAATTCACCCATCGCAGTCGAGCCAATTCTGCCAGCGACCTCCAGCCGTCCCGGTCCTGCGTTTGGATGTGAAGATGGGGTCTTCCGAAACCCTATTTCAGGCAAGTACGATGATAATTCGAGCAATTCTCTTCCTAAAATGTATGATGCTTACAGCCGCTTATTGCAAAACAAATCACATCCTGTTGTCTTCAACATGCCACTGGGACGCACACTTGCCGCCAGCCTTGTGGAAGCCCCTAGTCCTCTCATCGCAGTCGAGCCTAAGCTGCCAGCGTTCAACAGTCGTCCCAGCTCTGCGCATGAGTTGAGAGAGGGGGTCTTCCAAAATCAAACCGTAGGCAAGTACAGTCAGCAAACAACAACTTCTCTGCCTGTAAATATCTTGGTTTCCAGAGTACCATCTTACGTCTCTGCTCCACGACAATTGTGGTCTAATATTGACAATAACAGCACACCAGCCTCACCATGTTCAATCCAGTTGCCGCTGCACGTCGCAGGTAATTCTCCAGAAGCATCGAGGCCCTCTGACCTTGTCCTGCAAGATGCTGTTTTTGTTCATCGCAACCGACTCGTTCCTGAGATTGAAAGTGGTAGTCCTGTGATCCACCCAGTCTGCGCTCAGACTCAACAGATTACTGGCATGCCTCCCTCAAATTCTTCTTCTCAACTTCGTATCTTCTATCAAAATGTCCGTGGACTCCGAACGAAGATCGATGCCTTCTATCTCGCTGCGGCAGATTCGGAGTATGATGTGATAGTTCTAACCGAGACGTGGCTCGACACTTGCATCCTATCAACTCAGCTATTTGGTGGATCATTCACTGTTTTTCGGACTGATCGCAATCCACTGAACAGTAGAAAGCTGCGCGGCGGTGGAGTTTTGATTGCAGTGTCTACCAGATTGTGCTGCTGTGTCGACCCAGCTCCAGTTAGTGATGCTTTGGAACAGCTGTGGGTAAAAATCAAATTGCAAACGTGTTCAGTCAGTATTGGAGTATTATATCTACCACCTGATCGTAGAGTTGATCTGTCCCTCATTCAGCTTCATAGCGATTCTGTTAGTTCAGTAATATCATGCTTGAAACCTCATGATTTTGCGCTTCAGTTCGGTGACTACAATCACCCCAACAGGCATTGGACTGCTTCAGAGGATGGCGGACTTCATATAGATTCCAGTATATCCCGTTTTTCAACTTCGGATGGTGCTCTATATGATGCCTTTTGTTTCAATGGTCTGACGCAAATCAACTCTGTGAAAAATGCCAGTTCTCGTACTCTTGACTTAGTACTGGTGAACGATACAGCACTACCTAACTGCAGCATTTCTGAAGCGGTTGAATCTCTTGTAGAACTCGACACTGCACATCCCGCTATTGAGGTTGCCGTTTCTTTGCCGTCACCAGTGAGATTTGATCAGCCACACGAGAACCCGCAATTTGATTTCCGCCGTGTCAACTATGACTTGATGAGTGAAGCATTTTCTGTGATTGATTGGCAATTTTTGGATGACGAACGAGATCTGGATGACATCGTTGAGTCGTTCAACTCTGAGATACGTCGTGTTATCGAAGCTCACGTGCCACTTCAGCGTCCTACTCTGAAACCTCCATGGACAAACAATCGGCTTCGTAGATTGAAGCGCCGTCGACGTACTGCTCTTCGGAAATTCAAACGTAATCGATCACAACACCTGAAACGTCGTTTTGTTCTGGCCAGCAATAAATACACTAGCTTTAACCGCGAAATGTATGCTCGTTATATAGACCGTACGCAGAGAAATCTACGCCTGCATCCCAAACGTTTCTGGTCATTTGTTCGGTCGAAGCGTAAGGAAAATGGGTTACCTTCGTCTATGTATCTCGGTGCCCGCTCTGCTAGCACAGATGCCCACAAGTGTGAGCTGTTTGCTGATCACTTCAAGAGTGCCTTCTCGGACATGTCGATTTCGTCCTCGCATCTAAATGCAGCCATCCATGACACACCATCAGATAGGCTCGACTTTGGAATTTTCCAAATCACTGAGGAGCACGTACAAAAAGCGATACGTAAACTTAAACATTCTGCGTCATACGGTTCGGATGGTATTCCTGCATGCATTCTTAAGAATTGCTCAAGTGTCTTATTGATGCCGCTAGTGAAATTGTTTAATATTTCATTACAGCGAATGACATTCCCATCCGCGTGGAAGACTTCGGTCATGATTCCTATTCACAAAAAGGGGGACAAGTGTGATATTTCCAATTACCGCGGGATAACGTCGTTGAATGCTTGCTCCAAACTCTTTGAGATAATCGTGAACGATGCCTTGTTCGAAGCTAGCAAGAATTACATCTCTAGTGCCCAGCATGGATTTTTTCCAAAAAGATCTGTGACAACGAACCTCACTCAATTCACTTCATTGTGCATTCGATCGATGGACGCTGGCATGCAAGTAGATGCTATATACACTGATTTCAAAGCTGCATTCGACCGAGTGAACCATGCTATTCTGCTTCGAAAACTCGAGAAATTTGGAGTATCCGTCGCCTTTGTTCGTTGGTTCGAATCATACCTGTCAGGACGGTCTATGAAAGTTAAATTAGGCTCCTCACATTCAACCGCCTTCCCGATTGTATCCGGAGTTCCACAAGGGAGCAACCTAGGCCCCCTATTGTTTTCGCTTTTCATTAATGATGCATCGTTTGTTTTACCATCTGGAAATCGTGTTTTCTACGCCGATGATGTTAAGATTTACATGGTAATCACATGCATCGAGGACTGTGCCTACCTGCAGAGTTTGTTGGAGTCATTTGAGGATTGGAGCAAACGGAACTTACTGGAACTGTGTGTAACGAAATGCAACACTATTTCGTTTTCCAGAAAACGTCATCCGATCATCTTCCACTATCGTCTTGCTGGTCATGATCTAGAACGGCTGAATCAGGTTAGAGACCTTGGTGTGATATTGGACTCTGAACTTAACCTCCGGACACATTATGCTGATGTGATTTCAAAAGCGAATAGGCAGCTTGGATTTATCTTTAAACTTGCCGATGGATTCCGTGACCCTCTGTGTCTGAAATCACTGTACTGCGCCTTGGTTCGCTCGATCCTTGAATCTGCTGTAATAGTTTGGTGTCCGTACAGCAGTATATGGGTTGACCGTATAGAATCGGTTCAAAGAAAATTTGTGCGCCTAGCTCTTCGTTATCTACCTTGGCGTGAACATCTAAATCTACCTCCCTACGAACATCGATGCATGCTGTTAGGAATTGAAACACTGGAGAAACGAAGGTCTGACATGCAAGCGGTTTTTGTCGCCAAAGTATTAACTAGTGAGGTGGATGCACCTGCCATTTTTGCCGATATCAACGTTTATGTACCTGAACGCCCCCTTCGTCGGCGTAACTTCCTGCATTTGGCATCCCGCAACAGTCGATACGGGCAACACGACCCAATACGGTTCATGGCCTCTCGCTTCAATGATGTATCTGAGCTTTTCGACTTTGAAGCTTCTGCAGCTACTTTTCAACGCCGCCTAAGTAATCGATTGTAAAGCTGTTATGTGCATGGATTGATTATGAGCTGGTGAGTGACTGTCCATCCCCTGATGACTGTATGAATTGTGCTACCTGTTTTCATTTTTGTTTCCGGTTGCTTTCGACCCTTCCACGAGGACTTGACAATCAATGACGATGCTGCACTGTTGCTGACACACTTTTATGACACTGACCGCATTTTAACGTTTTTAATTTACACTGTAGTAATTATTGTATTTTGCATTGTTTTTGCTGTGAACTGTGTAATTGTTAATGTTTAGTTTCTGTTTCTATGTACTTAATTTAAGAAAAGAAACAGGGTTTTTATGCCAATTTGAGTTCACCATGACTCAATTTGGCTTTTCCCTGTCCAACTTCATTAAGACAACCTTGTCAGATGGAGCAATACAAATAAACAAATAAACAAACAAATAAACAAACAAATGTGTGACCAAGTTGTTTACATTTAGAGCAGTTCATTACCCGAGGTACAAACAGGCGTACAGGCAGTCGAACCTTGCCTATAGCGACGTAGTGAGGTAACGCTGAACCCGAAAAGGTCACACGAAACGAGTTCGACAAGGAATACGATTTTTTTGAGCCTACGATGGATACTGACTGCATTTGAAGGCAGTCTAATATCTTCACCTTCGGCAAAGCACGGTTTTTAAAGATTCCGAAGGAATCGGGACCCAAGAAATCATCACTAGTCAAACTCGCTTCGGTGACTACTCCTTCAATTTCTACCTCACTACTGGGTATGTAGACTCGGTATTCCAATGAAAAAGCTCGAACGCAAAAATTTGGTTAGCCTGCTCCCGGTCATCAACGGTAACGCGCAGTTTAATTGGTGTTACCTTGAAAATATCGGTAACGAACGAAAAATGTGTTGTTCTGGGTAAGCCTTTAGGCGGGGGAGCGCAGGTGGACGAGGAGGAGATGGTGGGGGAGAGGGTTGTGGGCGATACCTTTTCTTGGGATATGCTCCAGTATTTTTGCTGGAGAGTGAGTCAACTAGAACATGGAAAGCGACCATCCCCCGCCTTTATCATTTTGATCCATTGCGGTTAAATATCGCCGCAATGGTGTTTTTTT